>NC_043008.1:59276730-59296730 GCF_006345805.1 Octopus sinensis
CATACACACACTCACACATACATACATATATATATATATATATATATATTGACGTCATAATAATTTAGAAACTTCAAGAACATGAAATAATTCTATTTGAGAACAGTAAATCTCGAAGCATATGTAGCTATAAATAAAATGCAAGAAAGCAAGCAGCTATATCCACTGGACAATATGCCAACATTACAGCATTAAGACTGACATAAATAATAATAATAATAATAACAATAATAATAATAATAATAATAATAATAATGATAATAATAATAATAATAATAATAATAATAATAATAATAATAATAATAATAATAATAATAATAATAATACTTTTTCCCAAGGGCAGCTTGGGGGAGGGGATTAAGTCGATTACATCGCCCCCAGTGCGTAACTGGTACTTATTTAATCGACCCAGAAAGGATGAAAGGCAAAGTCGACCTCGGCGGAATTTGAACTCAGAACGTAGCGGCAGACGAAATACCGCTGAGCATTTCGCCCGGCCTGCTAACATTTTCTGCCAGCTCACCGCCTTAACAATAACAATAACAACAATAATAATGATGATGATGACGATGACAGATGGCAAATGAGAATCAGGAATCATAAAACCTACCGACATAAAGATTTATAAATATTGCTGCAAACTGGGACACCGATCCGATTAGTAAATATCCAATGAGAGCTTTTTTCCTTCCAAACCTTCCGGAAAAAGAAAAGTAATAAAACTAAGTAACATGAAGGTGTAAAAGCGTTTAGAAAATTGTGTGTGTGTGTGTGTGTTGTGTGTGTGTGTGTGTGTGTGTGTGTGTGTGTGTGTGTGTGTGTGTGTGTGTGTGTGTGTGCGTGTGTGTATCTGTGTGTGTCTGTGTCTGTGTCTATGTTTCAATCTTCAAACTTTTGACGCTTCGAGATGCAAATTATATCATTTTAAAGGTTGAGACTCGAAGTGGATACAGCTATCACTAACACTTAATTACTGGCACAAGACCAATCATTTTAGGGGCTGAGAAGTACGACAATTATTTCGACTAAAGTACTTACCTGGTACTTTGTTTATCGACCTCGAAAGGATGAAATGTCAAAGTTGGCCTCAGCAGAATTTGAGTTTATCTGTGGGATTCGAACCCAAATCTTCTGCCTATTTCACAGACGGGCTGACCGTTGAATTAAAGTAACTTTCAGCCGGTCGTTTATCTGATTCAAACCGTTATGTTTACAAAATGTCTGTCGACATCGTAAAAATATCGCCCTTTCGAGATGTGAAATATTGGGTCATCCCATAAATAATGCGGTTTATTTTATACTTATTTTATTTGTCAAAATTAAGATAAATACACTTCTTATTTAATCTCAGATATACTTTTCTTTATTTTCTACAATGCTCTTCCATCTATCTGGTAGACTTGTAGAGCTCCTCTTCCAAAATTCATTTTGTCCGTTACCAAAAATACTACACAATTCATATTTTTTCTGTCCAAATGGTCTTGAAGACTGCCGAGATATGATAATCAGATGGAGCAATGTCCAGCGAACATGGCGATTGGAGCATCGTTTCCCATTCAGACTGATCCAACCTTTGGAATGTCAACCTCGCTGTTTGTGGCTGCGCATTATCCTGAAGGGTACACGTGTCTGTGGAGTGCTCAGCCACTTACACGTTAATTTCACGAGCAGGCTGTTCCGTTGATTCGGATCAACCGGAACCCTCGTCGTCGTAACCGACGGAGTGCTTCCATTGAAGTATCTTTTGTTTTGTAATTGTTTTCCTCGGATATTTGACGATTTTCAAGCATCAACAGAGATTTCGGTTGATGCAAAGCGAAGTAGAAGAGTTTGGTAAGTTCAATTCTCATGACTTGTGAAGTATTTAAATTTCAGACCTTTTGCTCCTTCGTCTAAGAATGAAAAAGAAGCGGTGGTATTGGATTCTGGGTAAGCTTCATTAGACAGACGTTGTGGACGTGGTCTGTGTAGGCACCAAGGCTTTATTGACATAAACTCAGATCCAAAATATGGACAAAATGCTGTTAAGCTAACGATTCTGCCATTGAAATGGCGACAAAAAAGGTGAGACGATCCCAGCTAGGTCACTTATGATTATAGGTCAACTCGATTAGGACAATATAAAGATAAATAATAGCATAGAATAATCATCGAACTTATTTTATTTCTGAATGCATTTGACCTCCGATCTGTGCTGACCTGAAACAAGAGTTTAAAACCGATTTTATATCTTTTTACTCTTTCTGTATCGCTCAAAGTCATAACAGACATAATTCGTCGTCTCTGTACAAAACGTTGAGACCTCAAATCACTGGTACTGTCTATCGGACAGATTTTCACACAGTTTCCCAATTACCTTAGCCTGGGATCGACTCAAGTCGATTCCTAGCTAATGTAGAGAAAGCTTGCTCATAGTGTCGCGCAGCAGGATCGAACCAGCCAGAATGTGATTTTGAAACAGTCTTCTCAACACTATGGCTCTGTTCGTAGATAATGTAATCAGTATTCGAAATCAGAATGTAACGACGGACGAAATACTGCTTAGCATTTTGTCCGGCATGCTAACGATTCTGCTAGCCGACTTCCTTAAACCGAGATATGACATAAATATATACACAATAATTACTACATTACGACACAGTTTAGGCAATATTCTTAGTCAACGCGAAGCAAGTATATGTTAACGATTTATGAAGGAAATTAGATTTATATTTCTACCCACCACATGAAGGATTTCCACACGGAAGTCATAGTGACCAACTCACATGCTGCCGTTACAAGGAAGTTGAAATATTTGTTACCACTCAATGACGTCACTGCTAAGTAGATACCATAGTAGGACATTGAATTGATCGCCCTGTAAATAGGAATAAACGAAGGTTCATTTAAATAAGTAAATAACGTAGCTGAATAGATAGAGCAAGAAGCATATCAAAGAAAAATCAACAGTTCGATTACCTCCCTTACGAACACTACCATGTGTTTCATGGCTTTGACCAATCTTCTCTCTCGTTCTGTTTACCTGGATGTAAATAAAGACTTAATCCTGTGAGAAATGAATATTATAAATACTATATAATCCTCACTGAATCACAAGCTGCCAGACGAGATGGTGAAGATGCCGACGACCGCTTTGTTCAAAGTCTCCCTTGACCTCAAGTGGCCTGAACTCTTTACATGAACACCACCCTGTACTTAACTCCATGTCCCCCTACATGGCCTTGCTATTTGCTTTTGAGCCAAAAATTAACTAACTAACTAACTAACATGGTCTCCGTCAAAAGGTTCGTTTTCATACTGATTGGGTACTAATGTAGGAGGACCCAAACCGCTTTCAATATCAAAGCCACCTGGAAAATAGGAATACACAAAGAAGCAAGGGAACTGACATGGCTCAGTGGAGAATGGAAATCACATCGCAAAATCCGATTCCTGGATTCCTCTACAATGCTTGCAAGAAAGCAATGGAAAAACATAATGATGAATAAATGCTCCTTTTGTTTTGTTTTCCTTAGAGCCTTGAGTTAGAGAGAAGAGACTCCTTCAGTAGTGAGCATCGGGTCGAAACATTTAATTACCAGGTGTTACACTTATTTCCTGTGATGACTTTAACTCGTTCTAAGGACGTGGAAATGGCAACAATGAGTTTTTGCTACTCGGCTTTTATAATCATTTCCTGTTTCCGATTGTAAATTGTGGACGCTCTCAGATGGTTTCTCAATAATGAAGAAACTGTAATTATGATAAAGATTTCCAAGTACGAGAAATTATATAATTGATTAGAACCAAAGTTACTGGAATTCACATACGTCACTAATTATGGCCAATCAATTTTTTTCTTCTAAGCCGCCATAATTAAGAATCTTCACTATATTTTTCTCGTTTCTTGAATTATTTAACACAGCATCTAGTGACTTCTATAAAATATACAGAACTTACATTTTCTTAAACATGTTTTCAATTCTCAGACTAGTTATTAACTCATCAGAGCCCTTTATATGTGCCTTTTTCTATCTTTTATCCCTTGCGTTTTACCTTATTCAGAATACAGAATAGTCATTAGCGAAACGCCTTTGAGCAATCGTGGCTGATCAGCCTTATTCAGCCATGGCTGATCTGCGATTAACCGACTTTATAACATCTCTGAAAGAAAATGTTATGCATTTCTTTATTGCTAAGGGCACGAGATAAGCTCCAATCCCAGTAGATTATAGCAATTTGAAAAAAAGATTACTACTTAGTGTAGATGTGCAGTTACAATTATCTTAGACGTTGCACAAATCTCATTTCGCTACAGGAAAAAGTGAACGTGTGAAATATCTGATTTTTTTCTTTCCCAAATGTACTTACTTGTTTTGTTAAACTACAGCAATGTTTCTATGAAAATGTTCATATACCTTACTATTTGTGATTATAGAGATAAACAACGTATCCCACACACTATTACGATAAATTGCTAACTGGTGCGGATGATTTTTCATGACTAGAGCTTTGACCTGTTAGCGTTTAAACGGACCGTGTTAAGCCAAAATATTATGTCTGTTTTATGTTCAAACCGGCCCTACAATGTCATTCTAAAACTAAAAATTGCATCATCAAAATCTCAAAGCTACGAGATAATACGTGATTAATTCGAAACAATGTCAATAAATAAGCACCACATTTGACGGAGTAATTGGAATGCTTAAAAGGTTACAGAATATGAAGAATCTTCAAGTTTGCATTTCTAAACACACACACACACACACACACACACACATACAATAACACACTAGAGCATTGTTAAATAAATATATAGATAGATAGACAGACAGACAGATATATATATAGTGAGAGAGAGAGACAGAGAGAGACAGAGAGAGACAGAGACAGACAGACAGACAGATAGATAGATAGATAGATAGATAGATAGATAGATAGATAGACATAACCATAAAATTTGAAGAAAATAAATATGAATTACAAGCTCCCTTGATGAGTCTTGAATCTAGCATTACCTTTTCTAATTTAATTGCACACACATACATACATACATACATACATACATACATACATACATACATGTGTGAGGGTGTCTATATATACATACATATATATATATTGGGTCATCCCCTAAATAATGCGGTTTTGTCAATTGCATGAACTAAAAGTCGGATGGGGACAGGATAAACTATCTGCATCAACTTGGTATGATAGCGAGTAGTAAATGTACCTTGAGCTTATTCTTAGTGCAAGTTTTGAAGGGCCAACCAGGAGCCCATACATGTTCAGATTAGACGAAGGAAATGGAGATGGATCGGTCACACATTGCGGAAAGAACCCTCAAATGGGACACGACAAGCACTTGACTGGAACCCGCAGGGGAAAAGGAAGCGAGGACGTCCGAAGCAGACATGGAAGCGGAGCATTTTGGACGAGCTCAGGACCACCGGCCTGACATGGGCAGCAGTCAAGAAAGACGCCAATGAACGCAAAAAGTGGAGAACAACTGCTGAGGCCCTATTCTCCACAAGGAGCAAAAAGGATTAAGAAGATAATGGAAGTAACAAAGGAGCATATTCGGCATATTTTGCTTTATGAGTTCAATAAAGGCAACAACGCAACGGAAAGTGTGAGGAATATAAAACTAATGCAGTATATGGGGATCGGACAATAAACGTAAGCCAGTGTGAACGATGATTCCAGAAATTCCGAGCCGGAAACTACAGCCTAGAATACGATCCTCGTCCTGGAAGATCTACAGAGCTCGACGAAGATGTCCTGCAAAACCTGGTAGAACAAAGTCCCATCGTAACTGTTGAGGAACTAGCGGAGTAGCTTGGATTTGGTCATTCAGTCATTCATCGACACCTGCGTGTTATCGGAAAAGTCAGTAAATTCGTTCAATGGGTTCATCGCGAACTTGCCGAGTCTAACCGTGCGCAGAAAGTGAATGCGTGCCCTTCTTTGAATGAACCGTTTTTGGACCGAATAGTGACTAATGATGAGAAATGAGTTTTCTATAAAAATATGAAGCTCCGAAGTCAATGGGTAAGGAAAAGAGAAACACCGGAACCCCAGACTAAAGAAGGCCTTCACCCACGTAAGGTGTTGTTATTTGTTTGGTGGGATATTAAAGGTTTAGTCTACTTTGAACTTTTAAACCTAAACCAAACGATAACAAAGGATATCTACTGTGAGCAGCTTGAGCGGCTTAAGTCAACGCTAGAAGAAAAACGACCATCTTTGGTTTCAAGACGAAAGGTGTTCTTCCACCAGGATAATGCTCGGTCGCAAACAGCGAGGATGACATTCCAAAGGCTGGATCAGTTTGAATGGGAAGTGATGCCGCACCCACCATATTTGCCGGACATTATCTCATCTGATTACTATTTATTCCGCAGTCTTCAAAATCACTTGGACGGGATAAATATGAATTGAGGAAAGAACAGTATAGAAAGTGTATTTTTCGTCACGGACAAGTGAATTTTTGAAGTGGGAACAAGCAAGTCTACCAGATAGATTGAAGACCATTGTAGAAAATGAAGGAGAGTATATTTTAGATTAAAAAAAGAACTGTTTGTCTTAATTTTGAAAAATAAAAATATCACAAAAAACCACATTATCTATGGGATGGCCCAATATATATATATATATATATATATATATATGATGGCCCAAGATATATATATGTGAAACACTTACCAGCAGTATATCTGTATCAGCATGATACTTCGTAAAGCCGGGTCTGTAAACAGCGTCAAAGAACTAGGATTGTCTTTGTTACTTGGAGTTTCTTCTGGTGTTACATTATATTCGGTTGTATTCTCAATGGTGATCGGTGGTGGCTCAATTGTAAACAGAGAATTTATGGAAGTACTCTTCTCAAGTTCAGATTCTTTTTCATTATTCGACGACATGAGAGGAATGGTAGTTGTTTTATCATTGAGAATATCACACTTGACACATTCTTCCCCGGCAATTTCAACATGTTTATGCCAAATCGGATCAAAGTCTATATTGTTCATTTTCGTTGCATGTCGTATAATATCTTTAGCACGATCCAAACGATTGTTCACAAAAAGCCACCGAAGAGATTCTTTTAAAAATCTGCAATGCGACAGATAATACAGAGTAAAGATTCTAATTTCAACGATATATATATATATATATATATATATATATATATATATATATATATATATATATATATATATTATATATATATATATATATATATATATATATATATATGTAAGACTTTGCAGCTTTAATAAAAGCATAATACTCAAATACTTAAGGAATTACATATACACACATACATACATACATACATACATACATACATACATACATACGTACGTACGTACGTACATACATACATACATACATACATACATACATACATACATACGTACGTACATACATACACATACATACATACATACATACATACATACATACATACATACATACACACATACGTAGGCGCAGATGTAGCTGTGTGGTCAGAAGTTTGATTAGCAACCACGTGGCCCTAAGTTTGGTCTCGTTGCGTCGCACCAAATGACTTCTACTATAGCCTCCTTGTGAGTGGATTTGGTAGGCGGAAACTAGAACCTTGTTTGTGTACACACACACACACACACACACAACACACACACACACACACACATACACACACACACACACACACACGCGTACGACTTTGCCTTTCATCCTTTCGAGGTCGATAAATAAAGTACCAGTTACACACTGGGGTCGATGTAATCGACTTAATCCCTTTGTCTGTCCTTGTTTGTCCCCTCTATGTTTAGCCCCTTGTGGGCAATAAAGAAGCTATATATATATTGGAAGGTTTGGAGATGATGTACAGGGATTTTATATTAGAAGAAATGAGGTACTCAGAAATTCGGATGGTTTTATATTTACAGATATTTATTTGTATATTACATGTTTTTATACATCGTATAACTTAGATCATGTATTAGCGCTTTCTCCCATTCTAGTGGGGTTTTCAAATCGAACTAAGTTCCTGTGTGAAAAGTTTTGACCATTTTATAGTGTTATTGAGTTTTATAGTGTCATTGAACCCTGGTCTTTTTCTATGAATATTTTTCTTTTCTCTACTTCCTGCATCAGTTCGCTGTTGTTCTTGCGATCAACTGTTATATTGATGAGGCGTTCGGGTTCTCTAGTAAGTTGTACGAGTTGTTTTTGTGATTGTAGTTTCTCTTCGTGTATTTGTTTCTGCTTTGGTGTTTTTGTAGATGAGGTTGTGGTTGAATGAGTGTGCATTGCTTTTGTTGTTGGGATTTGGGTTAGTGTATCGGTGTGTTGTTAGAGTAGCTAAAGGATTAGGGGAATTTTCCTCGTCCTGTCTTATCATTTTCAGCTTAGGACGGCATTTGCTTGAATTATTTTTCCGTTTTTCCCCAAAACAAATTTTTCGTGGGGTCTTCAATGCCTCCTCGCCGCATAAAAAGGCTTCTAAATCGCCAGCGTCGGGAGTACATGGTGTATCTGTGTCGCCTGTCTGTAGGGATGGTCGGGCGTTGCTTGTTTCCACCGCTACAGTTCTTGGTACCATTGTGGTGGTGGGATTCTTTGAAGATGTTGATTTAATGGCTGTTCCTGCAATGGTTATTGTTGCAGCTTTTGACCTTCTTGTGGTGGTGGTAGCAAAGTAGCCGTTTCTGGAGTTCCATTTTGTTGTTGTTGTGGGCAGAGGGCCTTCAAATGTGTGTTAGACCCACAAGTATGGCACCTTAGCTTTCTGCCTTCCACCACGATCAGGAGTTGAACCCCGCTAGGTAGCTCGACAAGGTTGGGGACATCGTCCAGGGATTCCGGTTTTACCTGGATCAAAATCCCCAACCCGATTCCGGACCAGTTCTCCTTCTGATATTTTTTAATTTCTAGAAGCGAATCCGAGCCTTCGACTACTGCGCATGCAACCAAACACCAAATGTGTAATTCTGGTGGCACATCTGATATTTTAACTTTCACCACCCGTCGTCCAAGGTATATGGGAAGGAGAAGGATATCCTCGTGTTTGCACTGGACCATTGAGCGTTTTGGGGCCATGCCTCAGTGAGGAACCTCACTTCCACAAAATCATATTGTCTCCCTCGCGTGAGGAAATCAATATCAGTTCAAATGCCCTTCAAGCATTTTTCGACTTGGGTGTGTGCCACAGTGAAGATTTCCCTCGTCTTCAGCGGCACACATTTTTATACGATGGTCCTTCTGGCCGTCTTCTCCATAAAATCTGAAAGAATAGCATGCTTGGTTTTCCTACGCCCTCTATTGAGGAGTTTTTGTGCTTCACTCAGGTACGCATGTTTTCCTTCCGGGGAGATTTGCTCCTGCAATTTTGTTACTCCTGCAAAGAAGTTATTTTTATCGTTGCTGTTATTGTTGGTGTTGACTATATCGTTTTTGTTGCTGGTGTTATTCCTGCTGTTCTTAGTGTTAGTCGGAGCCAAAGCGATGCTATTGTTTGAGGTGATGTTCATATCGTTGACCGAAGTAAGCAAGCTACTTGCTAACGGTGTGAAATCATTTATATCATTTATATACCAGTGGCGAGCTGGCAGAAACGTTAGCTCGCCGGGCAAAATGCGTAGTCGTATTTCGCCTGCCGTTACGTTCTGAGTTCAAATTCCACCGAGATCGACTTTGCCTTTCATCCTTTCGGAGTCGATAAATTAAGGACCAGTTACGCACTGGGGTCGATATAATCGACTTAATCCGTTTGTCTGTCCTTGTTTCTCCTCTCTGTGTTTAGCCCCTTTGTGGGTAGTAAAGAAACAGGTATTCCGTCTGCCGCTACGTTCTGAGTTCAAATTCCGCCGAAGTCGACTTTGCCTTTCATCCTTTCGGAGTCGATAAATTAAGGACCAGTTACGCACTGGGGTCGATATAATGTCCTTGTTTGTCTTCTCTGTGTTTCGCTCCTTGTGGGTAGTAAAGAAATAGAAATAATTTATACCGTTACTGTACTGCTTATTTCTCTCTCTCGTCATAGCTTTATTGTTGTTGTTGTTGTTGCTGCTGCTGCTGCTGCTGTTGCTGTTGCTGTCATTGTTGCTGTTGTTGCTCGTAGTGGTCGCGGAAGAGGTGATTGTGGGGGTGGTGTCGGAGTTGTTGTTGTTTATAATTGGGACGGTTATCTTGTTTTGCCTGCTTGCTTGTCTGGCAGTCACACCAACAGACGTACAACTGTCACCCTCTCTAATTTTTGTAGCAAGACACTCCTCTGCCTCTCCCCCTCTCTCATCAACGACTGAAACTCCTCGAAGCTATTTCTTGCTCTTTTACTCTTTTACTTGTTTCAGTCATTTGACTGTGGCCATGCTGAAGCACCGCTTTTAGTCGAGAAAATCGACCCCAGGACATATTCTTTGTAAGCCTAGTACTTATTCTACCAGTCTCTTTTGCTGAACCGCCAAGTTACGGAGGACGTAAACACACCGGCATCGGTTGTCAAGCGATGTTGGGGTGACAAGTACTGACATACAAACATACACACAAACATACATATATACGACGAGTTTCTTTCAGTTTCCGTCTAACAAATCCACTCACAAGGCTTTGGTCGGCGCGAGGCTATAGTAGAAGACATTTCCCCAAGGTGCCACGCAGTGGGACTGAACCCGGAACCATGTGGTTCGTCAGTATTTTCTGCCGAACCGCTATGTTACGGAGACCTAAGCACACCATCATCGGTTGTCAAGCGATGTTGGGGGGGGAGCGACAAGCACAGACACAGACACACACACACATATATATATATATATTACATATATATATATATATATATATATATATACATATATACGACGGGCTTCTTTCAGTTTCCGTCTACCAAATCCACTCACAAGGCTTTGGTCGACCCGAGGCTATAGTACAAGACACTTGCTCAAGGTGCCACGCATTGAGCAAAATTCTAAATTTTTCCACGTCGAATAAAAAATGGAATAAATTCGATAAGACTCCCAAGAAACAGGGGGACTTTTAACAAAAAAGGAACTCACCAACAGATAATAATAATCCTTCATACTAGCGGCGGCGGGGGGGGGGGGAACTAGTCGATTACATCGACCCCAATGTTTCACTGGTTCTTAATTAATTTATCAACTCCGAAAGGAGTTTTGCCCGGCGTAAATTTTGCTAACGATTCTGAGAGCTCGCCGCATTATTATTATTATTATTATTATTATTATTATTATTATTATTATTATTATGATGATGATGATGATGATGATGATGAATTCATTTATTTATTACCGGGGCGAAGGATGAGGGAATATAATAATAATAATAATAATAATTATTATTATTATTATTATTATTATTATTATTATTATTATTATTATTATTATTATCATTACATAATAGCAATAATAATAATAACGGGAGCCATAAAAATTAGTAGTAGTAGTAGTTGTAGTAGTAGTAGTAGTAGTAGTAGTATAGTAGTAGTAGTAGTAGTAGTAGTAGTAGTAGTAGTAGTAGTAAACAGCATTAATTCTAGTTTGTTAACAGCAACCAATACCATATACTTGCTAACAGTCTGAAATTGGGACAGTGCATGTTTTACCAACGATGAATTTCACGTATCGTGTTACTTTCATTTGATAACATGGTCTCTGCAGGAATGCATGCTTACTGCAGAAAATATCAGCAGCTGAAAGCCTCCAGTCAACTAATGCTTTATGAGTGTGAGTTTGTATAAGGAAATAGCACAGAAGCCTGTCTTATGTATACATCTACACACATCTACGCACACATGCACACACAAAAACAAACACAGACATATATTGTATGAAGGAATATTCACATGTATCTATGTGTTTATGTATATATATATATATTATATATATATATATATAATATATATATATATTATATATATATAAGCAAAATAAGCAACAAGGATATCCACCAGAGGTAATGCAGTACGATCTTTTCACGCAACTCCATTTAATTGAACAATGCAACCATTACATCAATTTAAATGCAGAGCAATCCTCAGCTGCACAAAGACACAGAATTTGATTAATTTAAAACAGATGGACACATTAGTATAATTTTACTTAAAATCCCCAAAAAGTTAAGGAGATAGACAAAGAACATGCTGCCTTCAATTCAGCTTAGAAGCTACTAAAGTATCAGGAAGAAAGAATTGTTACAGATTTTGCTTTTCACTGTTTTATGGGGTCAGTTTTAATTTATAGACTAGTTTTATCAAACCCTTGTATAACTAAGGCCGAGATATATATGTGCGTGTGTATGTGTGTGTGGTTTTAAGGTTCTCGCGAAAGGCTTGGTTGGAGGTCCAACCTTCCGAGTTCTTTTACAGGGTTCAGAAAAACTGTAGTCCGCTGGAATAAATGTGTGAATCTGAGAGGGGAATATGTTGAATAAAATCATAATTAACTGATCCTACTGTATTTTTTATTTTTACCCAGAGCCAAGAACTTTCCAGCAATTCCTCGTGTGTGTGTATGTATATATAATGTAATGATGCGTGATAGAAAATTCAACTAAAAAGTGCTCCATCTGGTGAGCAATAAATATTATTTATTTAAAGGTCACATTACATGTAGCGCTTTAATACATGTATTGTGACCTTTAAACACACATATATATATATATATATATATATATATATATATATATATATATATATATATATATATATATAACAAAGTAAACTTGTGTGTATGTATGTATGTATGTATGTATGTATGTATACATATAGCATCATATATGTTTATTGTTAAGCATATGTAAATGTTAAATAAAATGTTAAATATATACATGTATATTATACACACACACATATATATACATATATACATATATATATATATATATATACATAATATATATATAGAGAGAGAGAGAGAGAGAGAGACAGACAGACAGACAGACAGACAGACAGACAGACAGAAAGACAGACAGATAGACAGACAGGTAGACAGAGACAGGGAGAGAGAGAGTTGATGATGATGATCATGATGATGAATATGATGATGATGATGGTAGTGGTGATGATGATGATGACAACGACGACGACGACGATGATGATGATAATGATGGGTTTCTGCAGCCGCCACTTACAAAATTCGCAGCCCACTCTAAGGCTTGGTGGTATGTTTGGGTTCGAACACAGAACAACGGAAATATTTTTCATTTTGTGTTTTTTTTTTTCGTTTTATAAAGCACGCAACCATCAGTGAGATGCGAGTGAAAACAGATGTTCTCAATGAAGTGTGAGTTATTGTCGAATAATCTTTTATCGGTGAACTCGTGCAAGGCTTAGAAAGACATTAGACAAACTTTGAGGACTGAGGTTTAAGTTAAGGACTTAAAAGAATCGATCATATACATTAAATCATATATAATCCACGTTTGAATAGGAGACTTTTCGCTGTTTTCATTGTTGTTATACAAGGTATGATTGATTTAATACTGTTATTAGCACGGTTAAGTGTAATATCAATAAGACACTACTACACTAGTTGCTATTGATTCCAGAAGCATGATCCTTAATACATAAAGATCGTAAAAAGCAGTCTCCTGAATCATTGACACATGTGGTGGATACAATTTTAAATCATTAAAAAAAATGTAGTATGATGGAGGCGATTTTTGTTTTCTAATCTTTGGTTTTTGTTGCAAACGTTCTGCCTTCATTATTTATTTTTTGGAAAGGACGGTATTAAAGTCGTACTTTCTCTGAAAATAAAGTTTTTACTATACCCTGGTAAGCTGAAAACATCTCTGTTACTTAATGGAACACTCGGTAATTTTATAGAAAATGCTTACTGTAACTGCTTACTTTTGGGAACTGACAGTCCTTACTTACTGGCAATCTGTCGCTTCCAGTTGATCCGATTAACGTATAACCTGTCTGTGAGATTAATGTGCAAGTGGCTGAGCACTCTACAGACACACACACCCTTAACGTAGTTCTCAGGGGGATTCAGCGTGACACAGAATGTGACAAAGCTGACCCTTTGAATTACAGGTAGCGGTTTCTTTTGCCAATTAAGTTAACTGGAGCAACGTGAACTGTTTGCTCAGTTAAGCCTATTTTGAACCCGAACCAAAATTGGAAGCCTCTACGCGATTCCTCGTTCTCCCATCTCTTAGAAATATCATTAAAAACAATTTCAGATATGGCCAGACCGCTTAAAAATGATAATAAAAGAACAGCATTCGATAACTTAGTTCTACGCATGAAAAAGACGGGATAGTTGTGGTTCACATCTCGAAACATCTCTCATTATAGATCTGACTTGGGGCTAAATAAGTAAAGCAGCAACACATTTTCAAATATGTGTTCTTGGCTGCTGGCCTTTATATGTCTTTTATCTTTTATGTGTTTGGGCTGCGGTCATGCTGGGGCACTGCTTTGAAGGGTTTATTCGAACAAATTTACCCCAGTACTTACTAAATTTAAATCTGATACTTATTTTATCGATTGTATTTTGATGGAACACCAAGTTACGGAGACGTAAACAGACCAACACTGGTTTGCCAAGAGGTGGTAGGGGACAAACAAAAACACATCACACACACACATGCATATATACATATATGCATGTGTGTGTGTGTGTGTGTCTGTGTGTGTGTGTGTGTGTGTTTTTGTGTGTGTGTGTTTATACAACAGGCTTCTTCCAATTTCCGTTAACCAAATCCATTCACAAGGACTTGATCGACCCACGGTTACAGTAGAAGTCAAATGACGGAAGTTCTACGTAGAACCATGCAGTTGGAAAGAAAACTGGAACTATGTTATTGAGAAGCAAACTTCGTGCCACACAGACACGCCTGCGCCATGATTAAAATGAATAGAAAGTTTTACGTTACTCACAAGATGTCGATGATGAATACAGTCGCCGTGAAAGACACCAGCAGTGCGAAGTACCTCCAGTTATAATTACGCATGAAATAGCCTGACATACCGAGAACCAAACAAGACAGGGACCAATTTACTCCGCGGATCATTGAGATGAATGCTCGTCTTTCCGTTGGAAAAATCTCTAATGCTAAAGTTGCCGTTGGAACACTATAACCCTGTGGCAAAAAACACACGAAAAATAACGTTACATTTATGTATATATATATATATATATATACGGTATATAGTTCAAATTTAGAGAAAACAAAAGAAGACAGTAAAGGGAGAAGAAGTAGCAGATGCATTTGCTTAACGCTCGGGAAGAATGGAAAAGTAATTGACGTTCCGAGCCTACGCTCTTCGATAGAAAGGACGGAGGGGAAAAGAAACAGAGGGATTAACGTTTCAACGGTCCAACATGTGGAAATAGTGTATATATATATATAATATATATATATATATATATTATATATATATATATTATATAGAGGGCATTATTACACATAAATGCCACACGCTAAGAGGGTCTTTCAAAGCCATTACTACCAAAAATAAACGAATCGTACCGAATGCAGCTCTCGAAGCAAGACATTTAAAAACAGAATTTAGTTCCAGATCACCAGTGATTTCGCAATTACGTATTATCTACATCTTTTGTTCATCAGTATATATATATATATATATATATATATATATATATATATTATATATATATATATATATATATATATATATATATAATATATATATATATACAAAATATGACTTGAAAAAGATGGTCCTCGCCAACTTCAATGATTGTTGAGAGTTTATACCTACGATTCCAACAGGAGTTGGGAGCCTATGTCAAGACAAATATTGTTTGGGGCATATAGACACGTTGACAAGCATTGCAAGGTGACTGGTACTATTTTGAATGCAAATTTTATGCCAGAGTATCTTTCTCCTAGAAGAACTGCCTTCCCTTCGGTTTTCGCTAATCTATCTATCTATCTATCTATCTATCTACCTATCTATCTATCTATCTATCTATCTATCTATCTATCTATCTATCTATCTATCTATCTATCTATCTATCTATCTATCTATCTATCTATCTATCTATCTATCTATCTATCTATCTATCTATCTATCTATCTATCTATCTATCTACCTATCTATTTTTCACTTAAATATAAATAAAACATATATACAGATGGTATTTCATAGAAGACTAAGTTAATAAGTCAGCGACCGTACATAAATCTGGCCAGAATATATGTTAAAGAGGTTCTCTATTCTAGTTACATCAGTTGTACATTGTTTTCCGAAGCCGGCTTTAACGATATTGTACAAGTATTTGGGCTACAATTTACGAATTTTATGTCTTTTATTTTATTTATTTTTTTTTTTTTTGGAACAGTTTAAAGCAAAACAGTCGATGACGTTGAGGAGCATTAAGATTACAGATGTGATTAAGAAACAGTTAATTGACACGGTGTAGGCGGCGAGCTGGCAGAAACGTTAGCACGCCGGGCGAAATGCGTAGCCGTATTTCGTCTGTCGCTACGTTGTGAGTTCAAATTCCGCCGAGGTCGACTTTGCCTTTCCTCCTTTCGGGGTCGATAAATTAAGTACCAGTTACGCACTGGGGTCGGTGTAATCGACTTAATACCTATGTCTGTCCTTGTTTGTCCCCTCTGTGTTTAGCCCCTTGTGGGTAATAAAGAAATAGGTGTACTGGAAGCCATATAAATATTGGATAAGAATTTCGTGTATCATAATAATTCGCACTGGGTATCAAAATGACATCATGACTGTTGCTCAATAATCTGTGAACACTATAAAAGCCTGTAAGCTGTGGCCAACAGGAAGGGACAGAGTAAGCACTCTGGCTGCGTCCGCTCACCAAGGTTCATACGGCAAAGCAGAACAAGGCCCTTAGCCTCAATACAAATACCTATGTTATGACGCTGGAGACTTTGATTAAAACCTGGCCAAAGAGGATTGCTGCTGGAAGGCCATATATGAGTGGCTGCAGGATTCGACCCCTTGCCATACCTCCGGCGAGTATCTGAAGAGACCAAGAAACCATGGCTAACAGAAAGGGACAGAGCAAACCTCCGGAGAGAATCCGAAGTGGTTTTTGGAGAATTTGGACGACTTTACCAGCCCCAATTTCTGGCCTCCTAACTCTCCATCGTAATCTCATGGATTACTATGTGTAGGGTGCTATTGAGAAAGACACCAATCACTCTGCCTACATCACCAAAGCCGAGATGGTGGTCAAGATCAATGTGGTCGAAGATTTTCCCACAAACACAGTGAGGAACCGTCTTGAAGCCGTGATGGAAATTGAGAGCGGTTACCTTTAGTAAAATGCTATATCCCTGCAATAATTTAGTTGATATATTTTTAATTGCTTAAAATACTTTTATTTTTGGATGGGATAGAATATTTTCTTTTCCTTTATGTCAACTGTCTAATTTAACCCTGCAATGAATTTAAATATGCTAATATGCTTTTTTATATAATGAATTTCTCTTTTTTAAGGGACTTTGAAATTTTATGCGTTGGTCATTAAAATAATAAAATAGTGGTTAGAAGGCGGCGAAGTGGCAGAAACGTTAGCACGCCGGGCGAAATACTTAGCGGTATTTTGTCTGTCTTTACGTTCCGAGTTCAAATTCCGCCGAGGTCGACTTTACCTTTCATCCTCTCGGGGTCGATAAATTAAGTACCATTTGCGTACTGGGGTCGATCTAGTCGACTGGCCCCCTCCCACAAAATTTCGGGCCTTGTGGCTAGAGTAGAAAAGAATAAAATAGTGTTTAGTTACCTGCTCGAAGCATCCAATGAAAAATCGCAGTACCAGGAATGGAACCAGTGATGGAATGAAGACCACAGCAAATGAACAGACCCAGATAGCTGCTTGGCAGAATATAATTACTGGTCGCCGGCCACAACGGTCTGCGAAATATGGTATTACAAACGCTCCAACTGTCATACCAATCACCAGTATTGTCTGTGAAAGGGCACCAAATGCTCTCTTCCCGCAGACTAAATCCCACTATAACAAAGATGGTAAAAAAAATTATGATATTTTTCATGATGAAATTTGAAGAATCAGCGGAAGGAAATGCTTTTATGTTATATCATGAATATTAGAGTTGAGGGCATTTATGAGACAAACATTTTATAATGACAGCGATGCGAGTTAGAGACGAGAGTAGATCAGAGAGATTTTAATTAATTGGGTTGATTTTTAAGATCTAAGTTCAAATTTTAAAGGAAGGGGTAAATTTTTTCTTAATAATTCCCTATTCAAATATGGTATTGACCTTGCCTGTGTAGACCTTTGTGGAAATACTTACAATCCTTGACAGTTGAATTGTGTTATGGATACCTCTAGGTGCAGCTTTAGATGGAGTTAAAACCGAGTCATTTGTCCTTCAAAGAGACTACAATGCACATGTTGCCGTCGGTTACTTAAGAAGGTAAGGTATCAATGAAATTAATAGAAATCCAGTATTGGCATCGGTTCAAAATGGAATATAATATTTCGCTTTAACAAGGCTTTTTTTATAGGGAGAATTCACAAAAAAACAAAACAAAAAAAAAAAAAGGCGATGACAGGTGGTGTAGACAATAAACAGATGTACTAGTATAACGCTCAGGGCGTGAAAAAGTCTTTAACATTTCGAGCCTACGCTCTTTCTCAGAAAGGAACACAGTAAAAAAAACAAGGAGAGAAAATTAAGAATGTGTAGTGGCTAGCGATCTATCATATATTCTTATTTTTATAACACATAAAAAGCATAGAATGATAAACAAAATTTAGTAACCTGAGGATAATAAATCAATGCCTCTACAATACGAGACGAGGTATTTCTATTGCAATGACGTACATATAGACAACAAATTAATTTTTAGATAATATTTTATACTAATATGAACTTCTTACGTTGATACGACTTCAAATATCTCAGGGGAGAGAAATTTAGTTAGATTAATTCCCTTCAATACATCTTTGATAATTATTTTACCAATTACTAATGGATTAAGGGAAGATTAGGCAACTGGTTGACGTAGCTAAATAATACATTTAAATCTGGTATTTTACAATTATTACTGCTCCAATAATTATATGCATATCCATTTACATACATACATACATACATACATACATACATACATACATACATACATACATACATACATACATACATACATACATACATACATACATAAATAGTGTTGTTGATGTTGAAATTCCAATGAAGGCACCTTGAATCTAGGTTAGAAAACAGCTCTTTCTCTATTGGCAAGAAATCTTGAAATAAAACTGAACAATGGCATACATGCATGCATACATATATACATGCATACATACATACATACATACACCGGAGCTATACGCTTTACAGTAGAAGCGGTGTTTGATCCTCGTAGGCAATGTTACAAATTTGTTTGCTTATTCATCTATATTATTAAATGAACACACAAGCACATATACACACATGCATATATACATACATATACATATGTATATAAATTTATGTGTGTGTGTGCTTGTGTGTATTTTTGTTTGTATGTATGTATATGTGCAGATTTGTGTGTTTTGCTTTATGTACGTATTCTCATGCACATAGTTGCATATACAGACATGCTCATATGTATTTAAATGCTAAACTTTTACAGATATTTACAGTTCCAGTGATGAACTGGATCTGTAGTCTTCGAATTGGCTTTCTCCTTTCTGGTTTTGAGAAGCCTATTTTCTCAGGATTGGTATTTAGACAGTGTGTTACATATCCCAGTGACCCTATAATTACATGTATAAACCTGAACTTGTAATCTGGATAGAGTAACTGCAGATTTCTCAATAGTTCAGCATAGGCATTCTCTTTTTCACTGATCCTTAGCTTTACGTTAACATCCGTTGGGCAACTAATTTCCACAACTCTACATAGTTTCTCTTCTCTCTCTCAAATCATTATATCATGTCTGCTGTGCTTACATTTTATTGAGGTCTTCACTAGGACATTCCACCAGTATTCCTTTTTATTATGAGTGGCCATGGCTTCTTCTGTACTGTGGGTTCTTATTTCTTTGTCCTCGGGGT
>NC_043008.1:59301730-59306730 GCF_006345805.1 Octopus sinensis
GACGAGACAAACAAGGACAGACAAACGGATTAAGTCGATTATATCGACCCCAATGCGTAACTGGTATTTATTTAATCGACCCCGAAAGGATGAAAGGCAAAGTCGACTTCGGCGGAATTTGAACTAAGAACGTAACGGCAGATGAAATACTGCAAAGCATTTCGCCGGGCGCGCTAACGTTTCTGCAAGTTCGCCGCATGTATTTGTTGGTTAATTAACTAAGAAATTGTCTAATGATAAACATATAAAACTGAACCAGCCTTTAGCTGACATGGTGCAAGATTTTCCGCATGCACAAGAGGAAAGAACTAGTAATCGGTCGCATTTTTCGCTGGTGATCAAAATTAAACAAGCGCACTAACTATTACAATACAACTAACTAAAGTTAGTCCGTACCGGCAACAACCAGCAAAATTCAACGCTAAAACTACCTTGAATTTTCCCATCACCACCCTCACCCCTAATTGTGCAAGAACATGTGGAGGGGGGGTCCCGAATCATTTGCAGGTACAACTAAGCACTAACTCTCAAATAACAGCATCGAGAGAATTATTGTTAACAACGGCGGAGAATGAGAGACTGAGTTATTGAAATCTTAGATGTGTGCTGCTGAAGTGTGGCAAGTACACAATTTTGTAATATTGCTGCAAAAATAAGTACGTTACATATTGTGAAAGAATGACGAAATTTACCTCGGAGATAAAAGAGTTACTCTTCGGTTGTACATACGTATAACCATTTGTACAGGGTAGACTCAAAATTGTGGAATTCGTAAGAGTGTTACTTGATATCACGTTAACCGAACACTGGCCGTATTCTAACCAAGTAGCATTGTTGCTGCTGCTGGAACTCATCAGCTCTTGGATTTCGTAAGGTAGTATACTGCTGTTATCATAAGCTCGACATTGAAAATCTGGTTTCATTCCTAATAAAAAGAGAGAAAAAAAGAGTTAAGAAGCCTGTCGTATATATATATATATATATATATATATATATATATATATATATATATATATATATATGTATGTATATAAACTGTACTGGGAGAAAAAGAAACGAAACGAAACGAAACGGAACGAATCGAATCGAATCGACGCGAAGGCGCTCAGTCATACAATAGTGTAATAAATAAAATATATGCATACATACATATATGTACGTACCTACATCTACATGTATATATACATGCATATATAAATATATATACGTGAGTACAGGACACCACAAATAGACGCAGAACTCAACGAGAACGAAAACGTAAAAACAAGCATGGAACGAACCTTTTTTACAAAGAAAAAACAGAGTACTAGACAAACTACACAAGGAAAAATCCCCTTCATCAGCTGTCCCTAGTTCAACTCCAGCGTGTTTCGAAGGTGTATGTGTGTGTATGTGTTTGTGTGTCTGTGTTTGTCCCCCTAGCATTGCTTGACAACCGATGCTGGTGTGTTTACGTCCCCGTCACTTAGCGGTTCGGCAAAAGAGACCGATAGAATAAGTACCGGGCTTACAAAGAATAAGTCCCGGGGTCGATTTGCTCGACCAAAGGCGGTGCTCCAGCATGACCGCAGTCAAATGACTGAAACAAGTAAAAAGAGTAAAGAGTAATTGAAAACATGGAGATGATGTCATTGGTGTCGAAAATAGCTGGCAGGCTGGGGAAAAAATTTGTTATTACCGATGGAAGTAATGTTGGTTCAAAATAGCATTCTGCATATCATACTTAATGTAATTTGTTAATTACTTCTATTTTTAGATTTGTTTTATCAGAAGATACAAAGCATGCGGTTGTTACTCGATAGTTGGTACTGATGACGTGCAAAAACACAGAAATCATGATTTAGCAATTCCACCATAGCTTCTTCGCACTTCGAATCTTCTACTGATGCATTTCTGATTTTTTTTCTTTCTTTTCTTTTTTTTTTTAGTTTTGTATGTCTATACGGAATGCTTTCTCGAGACGAATACCCAGTTTTGTGACTGTCTACAATGTATCCACATTAAGATGTACAAAATGATTATGTAATTAATAACGTATACAAAAAACACATTCACACGCACACACGCACACACACACACGCACACACACACACACACACACACACACACACACGCACACACACACGCTCACACACATATATATATATATACACCTATACACGAGAAGGTGCCGAAGAGTTCTCGTCTTTGGGTAAAAGAAAATACAGGAGGATCAGTTAATCATGATTTTATAAGACCTGTTGAGGCTTGCGAAGACCTGTTGAGGCAAGTGAAATCGAAATCGATCAAAAATCAATGGAAATTGTAGTTGTGATACCAGTGCCAGTGGCACGTAAAAGAACCATCCGAACGTTGCCAGCGCCACCTCGACTGGCCGCCGTACCGGTGGCACGTAAAAAGCACCAACCGATCGTGGCCATTGCCAGCTTCGACTGGCCGCCGTACCGGTGGCACGTAAAAAGCACCAACCGATCGTGGCCGTTGCCAGCTTCGACTGGCCTCCGTACCGGTGGCACATAAAAAGCACTAACCGATCGTGGCCGTTGCCAGCCTCGCCTGGCACCTGTGCCGGTGGCACGTAAAAAGAACCCACTCCACTCACGAAATGGTTGGCGTTAGGAAGGGCATCCAGCTGTAGAAACACTGCCTGATCAGACTGGGCCTGGTGCAGCCTCCTGGCTTCCCAGACCACAGTCGAACCGGCCAACCCATGCTAGAATGAAAAGTGGACGTTAAACGATGATGATGATGATGATGATGATTATGATGATTCTACCTTCAGATTCACACAGTGGTCCTTCAGTTTTTCTAAGCCCTGTAACCGAATTCAGAATGTTGGGTCTCTAACCAAGCCTTTCGTGATACCCCTAAAGCCAGGAACTTTACAGTGAGCCGTGCATCATGAAGCCGAAACGATTGCTGGGATAATAAATGCTTTTTGTTTCAGTCCATCTTCTCTATTAATCTTTAAAACATACCCTACGTGAACCCTGGAATATCTGGATGCAGATCCAACAACGAGTGCAAAGTATCGCTGATGACGCCTGGTAGCCATAAGGGGTGAACGTGCTCCGCAGACACATTACATGGGACTTACCCTGAGGGATTTGGATACTGTGTTTAACGCCCTACTTTCTAAACCTGAATTCCTTAACTTTAAATTCGACCTACATATATACTAACACAACACAAAATATGTTAAAGAAATACTTCTAATAGAGTGTGTGTGTGTGTGTGTGTGTGTGTGTGTGTGTGTGTGTGTGTGGTGTGTGTGTGTGTGTGTGTGCACTTGTATCTCTGAGTGCATGTGCAAAGTCTCAGAAAACTGAAGTGTAAATCTGAAGGGCATGAACGGACTCCATTGGAACACTGGTAAAAAATTAAAAAAAGACTCGAGTTTGTATCCTGGACGAAATGCCGCTAAGCATTTTCCAGGCGTGCTAACCATTCTGCCAGCTCACTGCAAGAAATGCTTTCGCATATTTCTAAACCTTCAATAAAACAACACATTCAAATTTTTGCTGAAACGATGGATCTCGGAGTTGATAAAGCTGTAAATTAAAGGGAGTAAGGGTTTTCGATAAAAGTTTAGAATTTATTATGATGAAAATAATATATAATTATCACTGATAAGAATAAAGTTTCTAAAATAGATTAAGAAATTCGAAGAGTTGTTCTGCCTTTGAGTGGTAGAACGTCTCATGTGTTTACAGATGTTGTTTGTATCTCACGGGTGCCTTAGACTTTTTCTATCCAAAGGGCTGACTTAAACATTAACTCAGTATTAGTTATAGCTTTATCTGCATCAAGATCCACAGTTTCAAAACCGAATTGTTTCACGTTCTCTCGAACTTTCTAAATTCTTATGACGTCAACAACTTTCAACTCCTTATTTTTCCTTCATTGTAATTGTAAAACGAATTTGAAATACAAGTCCGAGATGACATATACGAATGAAATGTTATTCATCATACTGTTAGTGTCTTATCTTTGATCTAGTGATTATATCTGATCCAGTTCTCAACTGGTAATTATTTTATCGGCCTAACCTTGAAAGGCCTAAATGCAAAATGGACTCCTGCAAATTTTGAACTCAGAACCTAAAAAACAGAAGAAAGGCTGCGAAGCTTTCCCCCAGTGTGCTACTGGTACTTCCGGCTCGCCACCTTGTAAACACGATAAATTAAGATCGTGTAATATTGCGAAATTTTCATCTATTCCCAGTCATCGAAAATCTGGATCCATAAAGATTTTGAGCCCACGAGCTAGTACATGTCTACCTATTTCTTTATTACCCACAAGGGGTTAAACATAGAGGGGACAAACAACGACAGACATAGGTATTAAGTCGATTACATCGACCCCAGTGCGTAACTGGTACTTAATTTATCGACCCCGAAAGGATGAAAGGTAAAGTCGACCTCGGCGGAATTTGAACTCACAACGTAACGGCAGACGAATACGGCTACGCATTTCGCCCGGCGCGCTAACGTTTCTGCCAGCTCGCCGCTAGTACATGTCTACCATCTACCCCTAAGTTGACAGCAAGTCGCATAGAGCGCATGTGTAACAGAACCTGTACTCAGACAAAGCGTTTGCTTAGGATTAAATATTCCTGTTGGATCAAGATTTTGGTGATCTTTGGGAATTCAAGACATCTGCGTTCTCGCAAAGACGAGACCGACACTTCATTCGGTTTTATGCGGTCTCTTTAATTCCACTTATAGTCGAAAGCGGTGCATACGAATTTGATGTATATGAGTTTTACCGTTCGTCCGAAAGCAAGTGTCGGCTTTATACGATTGCTGGACTGTATTGGTGCAAAACGGCGGAGATTAAAGTAAGCAAATGCTACCGGAACAATTGTGTACCATTCTTTACGACATTCCGGATACAATACGTTACCAAATATGCAAAAAAAAACAACAACAACAAAAAAGCAAAAATGCGGGATCTCATGGCTCGGTGTTGGCTTCACACGTGTATAGGTGACTATTCCT
>NC_043008.1:59311730-59319230 GCF_006345805.1 Octopus sinensis
TCGAGGTCCCTGAATAAGGGTTGTTTAAAGATGTTGAACAAAACACCCATGTTTCCAAAGCTGAATTATCCAAACCCCAAAGAATTCCTCTCAACACGTGGCTATGATGCTCCCCTACTACTTCTGCTCGTGATTAGAGATGCACATATCGTCAACCACTAAGGGACATGCTCAACTAAGGTCAAGAAAATCTGTGGCATTGAGCAGAATATTTGCTGTAGTCCATCTTTTATACCAAGATAAAACAACGTGCTTGATAACACTTCCAATCAGTTAAGATCATAAGCCATGAAGGCTACTGCCTGGTACTGCACCAGAGCAAAACGATTATTATTATTATTATTATTATTATTATTATTATTATTATTATTATTATTGTTATTATTATTATTATTATTATCATTTTTATCCACATCATTAACTGGTTGTAATATTATTGTTTTTATTTCCGTTCAGAACAGGTTTGAACATTTTAATAACCGTTTTTTTTTATCTTTCTCCCAACCTCACTTGTGTCATGTATTTTGTAAAAACGAAAACTTAGAAACATTTTCTGAACATATGTCCGCTCAATGGAATTTGGCGAACGTTAGAGTTCTATATTTGTCATCTGTGGAATCGTGAGAGCTCCGATAATGCATTCCCTGCCTCGCCAATATATTGGAAGCACTCCGTCGGTTACGACGATGAGGGTTCCGGTTGATCCGAATCAACGGAACAGCCTGCTCGTGAAATTAACGTGTAAGTGGCTGAGCACTCCACAGACACGTGCACCCTTAACGTAGTTCTCGGGGATATTCAGCGTGACACAGAGAGTGACAAGGCCGGCCCCTTGAAATACAGGTACAACAGAAACAGGAAGTAAGAGTGAGAGAAAGTTGTGGTGAAAGAGTACAGCAGGGATCACCACTATCCCCTGCCGGAGCGTCGTGGAGCTTTTAGGTGTTTTCGCTCAATAAACACTCACAACGCCCGGTCTGGGAATCGAAACCGCGAGTCCGCTGCCCTAACCACTGGGCCATTGCGCCTCCACAATTATATATAGCTCCTCACAATTAGAGCTTTTAATGTAGTAGATCAAATTTCTGCTTTTGCGAAAATCTGTCCATTTTTTTTTTTTTGTTCTAATGGATTTATCAGTATGCGTGTATTGAAACCTTCCACGTCTGTTATTACAAGTGGATACGTGAATGTTTTATCTTGTTTGTTCACGTTAAATTTTGCCTTTGTTAATAACTTCTTTAGGTTATGTGGTTGCCTTTTGCTTAAGATAAGTGTTTGATTAGTTATTATGTTTTTTTTCAGTTTTTCACTTTGTTTCATGATTGACAAATTTGTTTTGATGATGTTTAAAATGTTTTGGTGATGCGGATTGTGTGTTACTAGAAGTGGTATTGAGTTCCATTGATGGGTTCGTCTTTTTCGTATTGTTCTATAGGTATCTCTTTTGCTCGTTGTATGTTATTTTCTATAAGAGGGTATTTTTGCTTGAGCAGAAATATTTGGGATTCTATAAGTCGTATGTTTCTGGTACTTAGATCATCTACTATAGTACAAATGTTCCTAACTAGACAGTATGAGATGTTGCGTTTTGTGTGTGTTGGGTGACATGATTTGAAATGTAGGTACCGGTGTGTATTTGTGCTTTTGTAATAAATATCAGCTGTGATGGTTCTGTTGCTTTTAATTACGATTATGTCAAGAAATGGTAATTGTAGGTTGCTCATTTCTGTTGTGAATTTGAAACTAGGGTGTAGATCGTTGAGGAGGGTGCTGAATTCTTCCAGATTTCCTAGAGATTTGGTCCAAACTAGGAAACAATTATCGAAGTGTCTTTTCCATGTGTTCTCTATATGTCTTTTAAAGATCATGCCGTAGTTTTATTCATTTTTTTAAACATAGGTTTTGTTCTAAGTATTCTGATACTGAGTTTGCGAAAACTGGAGCAAATCGCGTCCCCATAGATGTGCCTTGAATTTGGTGGTAGTTTTTTTTCCGTTGAAAAGGAATGTATTTTGTTTTTTCGAGAATGAGACTGACCACATCTAGTATGAGGGTTACAGTAAATCTGGGGTTCGCTTCTCTTTGTTCCTCGCCCCAATATTTTATGGCAGTAATTCCCAAATCATGTGGAATATTCGTATATAAGTTTGTTACATCAAACTTATATAACAGTGAATTGGACTCTGTTGTTTTGGGCAGATGTGACAGGAAATCAATGTCATCCCGAATGAAACTGAGTATGTGACTACATAGTAGTTCTAAGATAATGTCAGTGAGGTTGTTTAGACGATGTGTAGGACGGGCTGGACCAGCTATAATAGGACTTAGTTTAAGGTCTTTTGGTTGGAGTAGTTTTATGTATTCACTAACTTGTTTTTTTCTTTAAAGTGCTTTTGTATTTCTTTTGACTTGTGTATTTTAAGTAAGCCATAAAAGTTGCTAGATTTCGACTAAAAATTAGTAATATAGTCCCTTTCATTAGGAGTGGGAGAATTATATTGCTTTAAGACTAAATAATTGAGTTTCTTCATGATACGGTGGTCAATAATTGAGGGTATTTCACAGTAGAATGTTGTATCCTTCAAATGATTTTCAGCTAGATTCCGTATCCATTATAACAATGGTACCCCATTTATCCGCTTGTTTAATGACAATTGTGCTGTCATTTTTAAGATGTATAAGGGTAGACTTTTCTAGTTTTGATATCTTTGGTCTGACGTTGATGTTGTGCCTCAGTGAGAATCTGGAAAGGATATCAATGAACTGATCTAGATGTGCATTTCGTCCTTTTGGCGGGTCAAATTTTGATTTACTTTTCGCCAAGGATTCGTCATTCTCATTATTTTTATCAGTATGTGAAAATGATCTTTTGGGTTTATTTGACAGTCTAATATGGTTTTTTTTTTTGTTTTGTTTTGTTTCTAACAGGTGATTTTTGTTGAGGTCTTGAATATGATTCTTCCCGGTTTTTCTTCCTCTAATATTTTGATCAAACGAGTAATTGTTTTGTTTACTAACGTTTTGATCGTTATCAAAGGAATGTTCGTTTTGTTTATGGTATTCTTGTATGCTACGTGTATTGGTATGTTTCTTGGTATTTTTAAATGATAAAAAATTCTTACCGTAGTTCCTTGTCGTTGACAGTTTTTCTTGCCACGTCTTTTTGTGTATATTGTGTTGGTTAGGTTGCTTCCTTATATACCTTTTACGTGGTACTGAAGTGTCATTACCGTAGTTTTCAGCATATTTATCAAGGGACAATTGTTCCTTTCGCCATAAATGTCTTGATTTACTATCTTCATTTCTAATATCTTTAATCCACATCACTTTCATTTTCTCAGCTATATTTCCCGTGGCTATTTTCGATATTGCTTCGATAATTTCAAAAGGAAGAAGTCAATAATTTTACTACAGTTGTCAGGAACTAAACTATCAGTTAAATACATTCTGAAATCTGTTGATTACTACGAACGTATGAAAGCGATAACTTTATGAACGTTACAAAATATTTTTTAATGTTTAACACACTTCAACATGGTAATAAAAATTTTAATACAATAATAAAAAACGTGAAAACCAGACCATGTTTTAACTTTATTCAACTGATATATGTGTGTGTGTGTGTGTTTGCGCGCGTGTGTGTGTGTGTGTGTGTGTGTGTGTGTGTGTGTGTGTGTGTGTGTGTGTCTGGAGGCGCGTGGCTTAGTGGTTAGAGTGTCAGCGCCATGATCGTAAGATTGTGGTTTCGATTCCTGGACAGGGCGACGCGTTGTGTTCTTGAGCAAAACACTTCATTTCACATTGCTCCAGTCCACTCAGCTGGCAAAAATGAGTAACGCTGCGATGGACTGGCATCCCGTCCAGCTGGGGAGCACATACGCCATAGAAACAGGGACACCGGGCCCATGATCCTGGCTAGGTTTTAAAAGGGAGCATTTATTTATATATATATATATGATTTTTGTATATATTTGAACTATATATGTGTGTGTGTGGTTTAAATATATACAAAGACGTCCCTCTAGATTTTGCGCAATTTGTAAGAAATGGTAATAGCAGATTATAGGATTATGAACAGAATAATCGATACTTTTGTTCTCTTTTTACAAGCACTGCCCAGAGCTTTTGATCAAGAAACGCTTGATGAATGTATTTATCACGCCCTTAATGGACCTTATCGTTATAGGATTAGCCTATATGAATCTACACACCACTGGACGAAACTATGCGTTGCTACATAGAAATGTTTCCAGTTATGTACATTTAGACATAAGCCCATGTTCATGAAAAGGTTTTAAAGGGATTTGAGGCCTAGAAGACTCAAAACAGAGGAGCGTTGTTCATTATTATAGCAACACACGAGAGGAGGGTTTCGCTACTTCTTAATGACAAGAAAACGAAAAGAACGCACCAGCAGTAAACAAACCCGGGTGCAGTCATACATATACTCTTTACTCTATCTTTTTACTCTTCTACTTGTTTCAGTCATTTGACTGCGGCCATGCTGGAGCACCGCCTTTAGTCGAGCAAATCGACCCCGGGACTTATTCTTTGTAAGCCTAGTACATATTCTATCGGTCTCTTTTGCCGAACCGCTAAGTGACGGGGACGTAAACACACCAGCATCGGTTGTCAAGCAATGCTAGGGGGACAAACACAGACACACAAACATATAAACACAAGCTTATATATATATACATATATACGACAGGCTTCTTTCAGTTTCCGTCTACCAGATCCACTCACAAGGCATTGGTCGGCCCGGGGCTATAGCAGAAGACACTTGCCCAAGATGCCACGCAGTGGGACTGAACCCGGAACCATGTGGTTGGTTAGCAAGCTACTTACCACACAGCCACTCCTGCGCCTATGATCATATAACTCTTTGAAAAAGTAATAGACTGACGTTTATTTATATCAGATGTTCTCTTTTATCTTTTTTATCTTTTGCTTGTTTCAGTCATTAGGCTGCAACCAAGCTGTGACTTTGTAGTCAGAGGAATCGACTCCAGTACTCTTCCTAAGCCTGTTACTCATTTTATCGGTCTCTTTGCCGAACCGCTAAGTTACGGGGACGGAAACATAAACACAAAGACACACGCACATAAGACGCGTGGAAGGTTACGACTTCGTGTGCATACGCACATACATACATGCACACGTACACACACACACTAACACAAACACATACACACACACACACACACACACACATACAACGGGCTTCATTCAGTTTCCGTCTTCCACATCCCCTCACAAGGCTTTGGTCGGCTCATGGCTATTGTAGAAGACACTTGCCCAAAGTGCCACGCAGTTTGGACTGAACTCGAAAGCATGTGATTGGGAAGCAAGCTTCTTACCACGCAGCTATGTCTGCGCCTGTCTCCTACGTTTGTTTCAGTGCAGTGGTTAGTTGAGGCCTCTGCGCTGGATGTTATCTAGTGCAGTTGGGTGCTTATTGAGTGGCTGACTTGTGGTCGGTGTGTAATGACTTGTGCACGGTCCCTTACAAGCCTTAAGAGTCTTAGAAGCATTGGAAGATATTATCAGCGATGGGAAGACAAAGATGAGATGTATCTTAGAGTGGAATGGATTTAAAAAGTAGTCTTACTTGGTCATGGGTTGACGTCCATCATATAAAAATGTGTGTATCTCTCTCTCTCTCTCTCTCTCCTCCTCTATATATATATATATATATCTATATATCTATAATATATATATATATCCCTATATATCTGAGACCCCTTCAGTCGCGACACAGACCATGGGATTGCACCTAGAAAGTTACTGTCCCAGGCACAAGTCCGGGCAAGGTTGTTTATGGAAGACCAGCAGTCGCCCATGCATAGCGGCCTACCCTCTCCACACCACCAGTGTTTTCCAATGGAAAGGCAAAGGCTGATACAGCTTGGCACCTGTGACGTCGCAACTCAATTCTACAGCTGAGTGAACTGGAGCAACGTGAAATAATGTGTCTTGCTCAAGAACAAAACACGCAGCCCAGTCCGAGATTCGAGCTCACAACCTCACGATCGTCTTCTAAATCCACTCACAAGGCTTTGGTCGGCCCGAGGCTATAGTAGACGATATTTGCCCAAGGACTGAATCCGGAACCATGTGGTCCGTAAGCAAGCTACTTACCACACAGCCACTCCTACTTCTTTAATCTACATCATTAACTGGTTGTTATATTATTTTTGTTATTTCCGTTCAGAACAGGAGAAGCGACGAGCAAATTTCATATCTTCGCATTTTCTTATATCGATTCAAATAGTGTGATACCCACTTTTGGAGCTTTTTCGATTTTCCGACCGCATGCAAATGGTTACAGGCAGTTTTTTTTTTGGGGGGGGGGAGCGTAACTTTGCCAGTTCTCGAGTGGTATTATGTAGAGCTTTCTCAATGATGGTCTTAAATTGACCGTCATCGATGCTACATGGGCGTCAACTATGCTCACAATCTTCAAGGCTCAGGCTCCACTGCGGAATCGTTTAAACCATTTTCGAGCTGACCACTCGCTGGTCGTTTCCTCACCAAATGTTTCGTTGATATCGCGAGCAGTTTCAGCTGCGTTACGTCCTTTTTTGAAGTTAAATAATAATATTGCTCGAATATCGCGCTTTGACACTTGCATTTCAGATGATAGTAACAACGGTGAAAAAAATATCAATATTAAAATAACTGATGCCTTTGGACAAATCTATACATGTATTATCAGATAATTGCCAAAAAATGTTTTAAAATATTCAAACTCTGCAAAAATCCGGTACAAATTCTTCATGGTTCAAAACGCTGCTTACTTTTTACTGAACCTGATATATATATATATATATATATATATATATATATTATATATATATATATATTATATATTATAATAGGGTTCAGCAAAGATTTGCTTTACTACATACCGAAGCTTAGAAATAGCAGCCAGGGAACCTTAACTATTTCCTCTTCGTGTAGCTTGTTTTTCGGGGGTCTCTTTTTAAAGTAGAGGAAATAGCTAAGGTTCACTGGCTGCTATTTCTAAACTTCGGTATGTGGTAAAGCAAATCTTGCTGAACCCTATTATAAAGTATTCCTTTAGTTTACCGAGAAATGGTCCTTTTTCATGCCGAATTCTACTTGGTGAAATATTGATTACTAGTTAATTAATTAATTTTACCCTTTGTTATTATTGATTATCTATCTATCTATCTATCTATATATATATATATATATATATATATATATATATGCGTGCTTGTGTGAGTGTGTGTGTGTGTGTGGTGTGTACGTGTGCATGTATGTGCGTATGCACACGCAGTCGTAACCTTCCACGCCATGTCGACTGCAATAGCTGGTTATGTGTAAAATAACGACACCACTCTCGTAGTTAAAACACTTTTGATGATAACCACTTAAATTAATGATTAATCTACTACTACAAAGGTTCGCGAGAATCTTGACTTTAGGATTCGGAAATTTGATCATTTTTTTCACCTACTTCATACGAGA
>NC_043008.1:59321730-59331730 GCF_006345805.1 Octopus sinensis
AACAAGAATTATTATTAATGGGTATAATATTTTCCCCTTTTTGACGACAGTGTGCTATACTGAAGTCACTATACAATGTGTTTGACTTCATGAGATACATTATATTTTACTCATAAGGCGGCGAGCTAGCAGAAACGTTAGCACGCCGGGCGAAATGCTTAGCGGTATTTCGTCTGCCTTTACGTTCTAAGTTCAAATTCCGCCGAGGTCGACTTTGCCTTTCATCCTTTCGGGGTCGATAAATTAAGTACCAGTTACACACTGGGGGTCGATGTAATCGACTTAATCCGTTTGTCTGTCCTTGTTTGTGCTCTCTGTATTTAGCCCCTTGTGGGTAGTAAATAAATAGGTATTTCGTCTGCCGCTACGCTCCGAGTTCAAATTCCGCCGAGGTCGACTTTGCCTTTCATCCTTTCGGGGTCGATAAATTAAGTACCAGTTACACACTGGGGTCGATGTAATCGACTTAATCCGTTTGTCTGCCCTTGTTTGTGCTCTCTGTGTTTAGTCCCTTGTGGGTAGTAAAGAAATAGGTATTTCGTCTGCCGCTACGTTCCGAGTTCAAATTCCGCCGAGGTCGACTTTGCCTTTCATTCTTTCGGGGTCGATTAAATATGTACCAGTTACGATGTAATCGACTTAATCTGTTTGCCTGTCCTTAAACGATTAAATAAGTACCAGTCGATTAAATAAGTGCCAGTTATTTAATCTGGTACTTATTAAATAACCAGATTATTATTTCATCTGGTTAAGTACCAGTTGCATACTGGGGTCGATCTAATCCCCCAAAATTTAGGGCCTTGTGCCTAGATTAGAAAATATTGTATTTTACTCATAACATTTATACTTCAATACAGTAGGTCAATGGCCTATGCAAATTGACTACTTTCCCTAATCAAATAATTAGCATTTAATGAACTAACGTCGCTGCCTCTATAGGGTTTTTAGTGCCACGTGAAAGGAAGTGGGCCGAACCCGAACAATAACACACCCAAAACTTAGAAAAAGGAAAAAAAACAAAATATTAGACTAGAGTGTCACCCACCACGTGAGAGATAACTTTGAAATATACTTACGTCACCAAGCGTATTATCAAAAGATGTGACTTACACATAAATTCTAATAATGCGTTTATTAATTTTTTCTGCACATAATAACGAAGTGAATATTAGTGTTAGTTAGTTAGTTAGTTAGTTAATTTTTGGCTCAAAAAGCAAAAAGCAAGGCCATGTAGGGGGACATGGAGTTATGTACAGGGTGGTGTTCATGTAAAGAGTTCAGGCCACTTGTGGTCAAGGGAGACTTTGAACCAAGCGGTCTTCGGCATCTTCACCATCTCGTCCGACAGCTTATTCCACGGATCCGCAACCCGGACGGAGAAAGCTCCTCTCCTTCGATTGAGATGAAATCGTCGCAGATAGAGCTTTTCGGAGTGACCCCGCAGCCGACGCTCTGGAGCAGGAGTGAAGAACAGCTCTTTCGAGAGGTTACACTTTCCGCTTATGATGTTGTGAGCAAGAATGAGATCACCACGGCGTCGTTGTTTTTCTAGAGAATAAAGGTCGAGCGTCTTCAGCCTTTCTTCATAAGACAAATTCTTGAGACCAAGAACCATGCGGGTAGCCAGCTTCTGGACTCTTTCGAGATGTTGTATGTCTTTGAGGAGATAAGGAGAAGAGGCTTGAATCCCGTACTCCAATATGGGTATCACCAGCGTGACAGAGCGGTAGGAATATGGCTGCTGTGAGCATTCCGAATGACCGTCGAATCAAGAACAGAACTCCGCGTGCTTTGTTGGCAGCATGGACGCACTGGGCCGAAGGCGAAAAGGAGGAATTCACCAAGATACCCAGGTCCTTTACCTGGTCGGTCCTCTCCAGCAGCAGACGACCCGGCTCGAAATCAAGTTGAGTTGCAGGAGGAGAGCCGACAGGCAGATGACAGCACTTTGACACGTTCAGACACAGGTCCCATTCGTTAGACCATCTCCAAATTTGGTGGCGGCATCGACGAAGATCCTCCATATCACCGCGAGGAGCGATCAGTTTGACATCGTCGGCAAATAGAAGGGTGTGTTGCGTGAGGTCGTCGGGAAAGTCATTTATGAAGACTAAGAACAATAAGGGACCAAGCACTGGACCTTGAGGCACGCCACTGCTCGCACTGGAGACGTCGCACAGCGAACCATTAACTTGGACTTGGAAGGAGCGATCTGAGAGGAAGGCACCAACCCATCGTACAATATCTGGATGGAAACTATATGCTTGAAGCTTGACAAGTAATAGGCGGTGGTTTACCATGTCAAAAGCTTTGGCAAAGTCCAATAAAACGATGTCAACAGCATCACCATCATCGAGGATGCGCGTCACCAATTCTTCCATTACCAGTAAGTTGGTCAAGCATGATCTCTTCGGCACGAAGCCGTGTTGGGAATCAGAGATAGAGGCAGTGTTTTAGAGGTGGAGCATCATACTTTTCTTAAGGATGGTTTCGAACATCTTGCTGATTATTGAAGTAAGGGAAACCGGTCGGTAGTTAAGCGGGTCTTCGCGGCTCCCTTTCTTGAAAATTGGGTAGATTATCGCTGTTCTCCAGTCCGCAGGTATAACACCCGTCGCCAATGACATATTGAGTAGACGTGTTAAGGGCTCGCAGATGACCGGAGCCAACGCTTTGATAACCCGTGGGTGTATGCCGTCAGGGCCGTGACCCTTGTTGACATCGAGGCATTGAATAACGCGTTCTACTTCGTCCTGCGTGATGACCAATCGAAGCATTGGAGGTACCGATCTATCAAATGGAGGGGGTTCACGACCATCATCTTGTTTGAAAATAGTTGAAAAAGCCTCGGCAGATAATTGACTCTGTTGATAAGGGTCCTCAATCGATACGCCTGTTGAGTCTACCAACGTTGCAATTTGGTTGTTCAAGCGGGAATTCCGTTGGACATGGACAAAGAAGGTTTTTGGATTGCGACTGGCGTTTGCCGCGATTCTGTATTCATATCTGAAGCGTTCTTCCATTTCAATTTTCACGGCTCGGTCTCGTTGAGTTTTGTACACCTCAAAAGCTGCAATCGAATCTAGTGTTCAAAATTCACTGCCTTACAGTGAAGTTAAATAGGACAATATTCAAAAATTAAAGGAAATTGAAAATAAATGGTTTAATTTTTATGAACATTCACACAAACACACGTTCTCTCTCACTCTCTCTCTCATTCTCTCTCTCTCTCTCTCTCTCTCTCTCGCACACACACATACACACACTGCCACCTTCACTCTCTCTCTTTCTCTCATATTATGGATATATATATATATACACATATATAGGTGTAGGAGTGGCTTTGTGGTAAGCATATAGGCGTAGGAGTGGCCGTGTGGTATATAGCTTGCTTACCAACCACATGGTTCCGGATTCTGTCCCACTGCGTTGCACCCGAGGCAAGTGTCTTCTACTATAGCCTCGGGCCGACCAAAGCCTTGTGAGTGGATTTGGTAGTCAGAAACATAAAGAAGCCCGTCGTATATATGTATGTATATATACATGCATACATACATATATATGTGTGTGTGTGTGTGTGTGTGTGTCTGTGTGTGTGTATGTGTCTGTATGTGTGTGTGTATGTATGTATGTATGTATGAGTATGTTTGTGTGTCTGTGTTTGTCCCCCTAACATCGCTTGACAACCGATGCTGGTGTGTTTACGTCCTCGTAACTCAGCGGTTCGGCAAAAGAGACCGATAGAATAAGTACTAGGCTTAAAAAAATAAGTCCTGGGGTCGATTTGCTCGACTAAAGGCGGTGCTCCAGCATGGCCACAGTCAAATGACTGAAACAAGTAAAAGAGTATATATATATAAATAAATAAATATATATATATATATATATATATATATATATATATATATATATATAAATTAGAAAATAGTAAAAAGTGAAAAAACTACAGAAGGCTTGTTTTAAAAGGTTAAAAAATATATATTTGAGTCAGAAAAATGTTATAAATTTTTTTCATAGTGACGTAGTTTTTGAAGAAATTACGGTTTCGTGTTTAACTTTTCAAATTTCTCAAAACATTGTTATGATTTCGTTAAGAAGTGTAAACAAGAGTTCCAGGTAAGGGGGGGTAATAAGTGATTTCTTCCGGTGTAAGGGAGATAATCGCTTTATATTTCTTGCCTTTTTTAATGGGGCGAGTTTCTCTGTATAAGAATGTTAGAGTGGTTAAGTTTGGGCTTATATTTTTCAATGAAGAATGTTTCCTTGTTTAGTCTAATTAGTGTTGGTGTTCCAATAGCACAAATTTGTGTACCAGTTTCGCACTGAGGTCGATGTAATCGACTTAATCCCTTTGTCTGTCCTTGTTTGTCCCCTCTATGTTTAGCCCCTTGTGGGCAATAAAGAAATATATATATTTAGGACTTAAGATTTGTTGCAACTTTGAATGAGTGCCTTAGGTTAAGGTTAAAATGATGTTTGAATATAATTTGGGGGACCGGAAATATTTAAATTTATGTTTCAATGTTATGCAGCATCACAGAAATCGTACATGTTTAAAACAATGAAAGCTAAAAAAACTATTCTAAGAAACTATTTATTTTATATTATGCTAAACTATTCTTTTATTCTTCTATTTGTTTCAGTCATTTGACTGCGGTCATGCTGGGACGTAAACACACGGAGATGTAAACACACTAACAACGGTAGTCAAGTGATGGGGGGAACAAACACACACATACACACACACACACACACACACACACACACACACGCGCACATGTATGAGTCGTGTTCTGTCCTCACCTTCGAAACACGCTGGAGTTGAACTAGTGACAGCTGATGAAGGGGATTTTTTCCTTGTGTAGTTTATCTTGTACTCTGTTTTTTCGTTGCTAAAAAAGGTTCGTTTCCATGTTTGTTTTTACGTTTTCGTTTCTCGTTGAGTTCTACGTCTATTTGTGGTGTCCTGTACTCACGTATATATATTTATATATGCATCTATATATACATGTAGATGTAGGTACGTACATATATGTATGTATGTATGTATGTATGTATGTATGTATGCATATATTTTATTTATTACACACTATATATATATATATATATATATATATATATATATATATATATATATATATATATATATGCGACGGGCTTCTTTCAGTTTCCGTCGACCAAAACCACTCACCAGGCTTTGGTCGGCCCGAGGCTATAGTAGAAGGCACTTCCCCAGTGTGCCCCGGAGTGGGACTGAACCCAGAACTATGTGGTTGGGAAGCAAGCTTCTTACCATACAGTCACGCCTGCGCCTATATGTTGAGTATTTCTTTTCAGAAGATTTACTATAGCTTAAATAAATTGCTTTGCAATTTTACCATATATTTCCTGTGTTCTTCAAGGCCAGGTACTGCAACCAGCATAAAATTTAAATCATTCAATACTTCCTTATAAATGTATACGTCAGATCGATGGTGTACAATAATCAAATGTCTCTTCGGACAGTTCGTAAACACCCGCCCACGTGTGTGCGTGTGTGTATGAGTGTGTGTGAGTGCCTGTGTGTGTGTATGCGCGCGCACGTATGAGTATGCAAGCATAGTTGCATTGTTGGTCTCTGTGATTTAACTCTTGACGCATTCCTCCAGTAGACGCTATAGGTTCAACGTAATATTCGTATTAAGCTGGCAGAAACGTTAGCACGCCGGGCGAAATGCTTAGCGGTAATTCGTCTGTCGTTACGTTCTGAGTTCAAATTCCGCCGAGGTCGACTTTGTCTTTCATCCTTTCGGGGTCGATTAAATAAGTACCAGTTACGCACTGGGGGTCGATATAATCGACTTAATCCCTTTGTCTGTCCTTGTTTCTCCTCTCTGTGTTTAGCCCCTTGTGGGTAGTAAAGAAATAGGTATTTCGTCTGCCGCTACGTTCTGAGTTCAAATTACGCCAAGGTCGACTTTGCCTTTCATCCTTTCGAGGTTGATAAATTAAGTACCAGTTACGTACTGGGGTCCATCTAATCGACTGGCTTCTTTCCCAAAAATTTCGGGCCTTGTGCCTTTAGTAGAAAAGAATATTCGTATTAATGGCAATAGTAATATGGTGGCAACACCACCATTGCTGATGCTGATGATGATGATGATGATAATTATGATGATGATGATGATGATGATGATGCTACTGCTGTTGCTGCTGCTACAAGCCAGAATTGCTGTTGAATTCCATTGGTGACGTCACAGTTGAAAGTAAAACTATTTCTGTCCATTGAGAATTATTTGAGGTGACCGGCATGGATTCCACAGAGAATGAAAGTGTTTCGGCTTCTGAACGCCTCTGCTCTCAGCGTGAACAAATAGCCGACCAGTCACAAGATCCAGGCGAAGCAAATGAAGAAGAAGACAAAACTACAGGAGATAATGAAGACAATATTTATCATGAAGAAGGTGAATACGAAAATATTGAAGGGGATGTTACTGATGATGTGAAAACTAGAGGCGGTTATATTGACGATATGTATTCTCAAAATAGTGATCATGAATATATTGAAGGGGATGTTACTGATGATGTGAAAACTACAGAAGGTTATAATGACGATATATACTCTCAAAATAGTGATCAGGAAAATATCAAAGGAGATGTTACTGATGATGTGAAAACTACAGAAGGTTTTTATGACGGTACATATTCGCAAAGCAATGATTATGAGAATATTGAAGGGGATCGTACCGATACTGTGAAAACTGCAGGAGGTTATATTGACGATATATATTCTCAAAGCAGTGAACAGGAAAATATTGAAGGGGATGTTACTGATGATGTGAAAACTACAGAAGGTTTTTATGACGGTACATATTCGCAAAGCAATGATTATGAGAATATTGAAGGGGATCGAACCGATACTGTGAAAACTGCAGGGGGTTATATTGACGATATATATTCTCAAAGCAGTGCACATGAAAATATTGAAGGGGATGTTACTGATGATGTGAAAACTACAGGCGGTTATAGTGACGATATATACTCTCAAAATAGTGATCATGAAAATATTGAAGAGGATGTTACTGATGATGTGAAAACTACCGGCAATTATATTGACGATATATCTTCTCAAAGCAGTGATTATGAGAATATTGAAGAGGATGGTACCGATACTGTGAAAGCTACAGGAGATAATGATGATATTATATGTTCTCAAAGCATTGATCATGAGAATATTGAAGAGGAGTGTACTGATACGGTGAAAACTACAGGAGATAATGATGATGATATACATTCTCGAAGCATTGATCATGGAAACACTGAAGGCTGTGCTACTGTTGACGTGAACGGAAGTCCAAACAATGACCAGTTAAACAAAGGTTCCTCGGATGTAGACAAAGAGAAATATGGTACGCATGAAGAAGCAGACAATAAGGATGTTTATGAAAATAACAAAATTCAACATGAGAAATTGAATGAAGCAGACGATGTCACGAATAAGAAAAGATTAATCAAAGGTGGCGAAAGAACTACTTTATCGGTCAATGATGACTTAGATAGGTTTCAAAGTCATGGCGCATATCTAATTTATGATATGTTTTATAATCCACAATACAGAATGAACCCAAAACCTGTGTACGATATTGACATAGTTCCGACATCTGAAGGAGCAACTTTGGTAAGTCAAGATCCTACAATACGCGATCCATCGTGGCATAGTACACCGTATCATCCTTCCCGAGAGTCCTATTTCACTAGAATGTCAGAACAGGAACCCTTGACAGGCGAGAAATCATTTCTTCATTCGATTACCGATCGATATACACCTCCTGATTCACTTTTCTATGTAAGCAGCCCTTCAACGTCAGGTCAATATTCTCCTGTGTCAGTAAGATATATAGATGAATCTCAATATATTACACGCGATGATGATACACCTGAGTCTTACTGCTCGATCTCGACTACAGATGAGGATATACCTGAGTCATACTACTCGATTTCGACCACCGATGAGGATATACCTGAGACATACTATTCGTTCCCTACTACTGATGACGATACACCTGAGGCATTCTACTCGATCTCGACTGCCAATAATGATACACCTGAGGCATTCTACTCGATCTCGACTGCCAATAATGATACACCTGAGGCATTCTACTCGATCTCGACTGCCGATGCGGATACACCTGAGGCATACTACCCGTTCTCGACTGATAAACCATTTCGCCGAGTTACTTTTAGGTCTCCAGTCGACATAATACCAGTGGATACTCAAAATTCTCCTTTCGAAATATGAGATTCTTCGAGATGAATTCGTAGGGTTATGTTTTTAAGTTTTTCAGGCCAATAAATAAATATTTTGCTGTGAAATAGCAAAAAGATTCTGGAATATTGTACAGTTGAAATATTAATTAGTTGCCCAAATATTAATTAGTTCACCAATTAAAATTTTATACGAAAATTAACAATAATGAAACTGATAATTTTATTTCCAGTGCTCCAGGCATTCAACATGAAAGAACTAATATGTTCTACATCGACCTATAACTTACTTCCCTCTCCTAAAACTTGTATTTAACTTAGTACTAAACTCCAAAGTATGTACTAAACTGTAGACTTAACGGTACTTTGACTACATATTAAACTTTATACTAAAACGTAACTTAAACACAATACTACAGCGAAGATACACGGCAAATTAAGATAGTCAACTTTACTTTTGATGAAGGATTGCTTGGAGGAAGGAAATATAGCCGCAGTCTTCGGTGAGATCAACATGTTTAACGTATCTCTTGAACAAGTACAAGTCTACCATTGTAGGAAAAGTATGCGCATTGAAAGGATTTTGGAGGCCTGACGTTGTGGGAGAACCAAGCATGGATGGTGGCTAGGGGAGAGTACATGGTAGTGGATACAATATAGCCGACTAGAGAAAGAGAGACGCTTGCGTTTGGAAGATCTGACAACTTAGCTCCGAGGAACCCTATTGTCAGCAGTAATCTAAACTGTAGGCAAAATTCTGTACTACCCGGCGCGTGAATGCATTCAGAACGCCTGCTGCGTCCCTTCTCCAGACGGAAGATTCTTAGTCTGTTCAACGCCGTTGTCTGTTCATCAATGCATCAAGCTGTTTCTGAGAAAAATGACATAAAAAATTGTCCGGTTTAGCTCGATCTCCCGCTCTCCTCTCTTCTGCTCTCTCTTACTCTCTCCCGCTCTTCTCTCTTCTTTTTCTCTTTCACTTTATCTCTCTCTCTCTCCTTCTCAATACATATATACATACATATATACATACATACATACATATATATATATATATATATTGATAAAAATGGTAAGACAACAAAAGAAAGTAAGAGACCTCGATATTATGTAAAAAGAGGAATTTATCTGTAAATGTAATATGTGACAATTATTCGGTAGCCATGATAAAACTCCGAGTTTCGGACGCCAAGGTGGAAATCCACGCCACCATCTCTTCAGTTATCCGGCCATTGGAAAAATGCTATGAAAAATGACCTTTATACAAAGGTAAATTACTTTGTGATTGACCATTATTAAGACAAAAGAGCTATTCGAAGGAACTCTAAGTAAGGGGGTAAAAAAGTCCATAGTATTCGCGTAAGCGCGCCTGTTCATACCTACACATGTGCGCGCCTAAAAGTATACATTGTATGTATATATATATACATTTGACGAAGGATGAGAGTGAGGATGTGCACGTTTTCAAGTGAGGGTGAATGAATGTATACTTTTAGGCGCACGCACATGGTTATGCGAGCGCACATGTGTAGGTTACACGAATACTATGAACTTTTTTTCCAAATTATTATATCAGCATAATAATATAAGGATGAGATGCGTGCTATTTGGTCTCTAATTTATATGTTAATGCTTTGGCGTTTCCGCTGATGAGAACTTCGCCTTGCAAATTATTTTATTTGCTAATTAAAGTTCGAAATCTGAGGTCCGGCTATAAAACATGCTAAATGTTTTTTTTTATTTTTCATTCCCTTCG
>NC_043008.1:59334230-59341730 GCF_006345805.1 Octopus sinensis
AGAGATTGATGAGACAGAGAGAAAGGGGAGAGTGAGAGACAGACAAACAGACAGACAGACAGACAGACAGACAGACAGACAGACAGATAGATAGATAGATAGATATATAGATAGATAGATAGATAGATAGATAGATAGATAGATAGATAGATAGATAGATAGATAGATAGATAGATAGATAGAGTGACAGCTATTGTATTCTCTATATACTGAGATTTTGCCAAATCTTATACAAGTGATTGCGAGAAGTTTTATGAAACACTATGGCGATGACAAGAAGTGACAGCTATTAAGAGACACTATTTGAACAGCCAATGTAATTGCGGATTAAAGCAATTGTAACTACTGTCTATTGCGTTGGCTACTATTGCTTCTGGTATTCTGAAAAGGTTTCATCATATATAATAATAATAATAATAATAATAATAATAATAATAATAATAATATAATAATAATAATAATAATAATAATAATAATAATTTTTGTTATATATATATATATATATATATATATATGGAGGCGCAATGGCCTAGTGGTTTCGATTCCCAGACCGGGCGTTGTAAGTGTTTATTGAGCGAAAACACCTTAAAGCTCCACGAGGCTCCGGCAGGGGGTGGTGATCCCTGCTGTACTCTTTCACCACTCTTTCTCTCACTCTTTCTTCTGTTGGCCTGCTCGCTTAGCCAGCGGGGTGGCGTCATTCGAAGGCTAAAACAATGCGAACGCATCGTGACCAGCGATGTGTAACAACATCTGATGGCCTGGTCGGTCACGTGGTCACGTGATATATATATATATATATATATATATATATATAAAATATAATATATTATATTATATTATATGACATTATATATTATTAAGGTGAGAAGGATGGAGATTTAAACGGTGTAAGTTTGAAGAACCAGAATATGAAAGAGAAAACAGGAAAAAAGCAAGAGGTATGGGAGAACTTGTGTTTTGGATCCTTTGACCGTAATGTCATAAGGCTGAGAGGATAGTGGCCTAGAGTCTGTGGCTCAGCTGCTCAATCCGGAGAGGATAGTTGTTCCCATTTCACCAACAGGGACTTATCCTTATATTTACAACTGATGAAAATTTCAGACCTGGAATTCAGCAGTGTGATAGAGTTCTTAGATCTGAAAAGTACCTGTGTTCTTTCATTACCATTATCATAATATAATGTAATCGCTGCAAGAGAAAGAAATAAAGACAACAAAATGTTGGGTCGAGCTCAAATAACATATAGACGAGAGCCGAGCGAAATGTCAATATGAAGAGGTTCTTGAGTAAATGACATTAAAAAAAGATTTTGTTAATCATTACAATAATTAATTATTATGCTATAAAACTTATAGGAAAATAAAGGTTATAATATAATGAATATTTTAACATAGAGTATATGCAATTTTGTGGACGCGCAATAGCCCAGTGGTTAGGGCAGCGGACTCGCGGTCGGAGGATCGTGGTTTCGATTCCCAGACCGGGCGTTGTGTGTGTTTATTGAGCGAAAACACCTAAAGCTCCACGAGGCTCCGAAAGGGGGTGGTGGTGACCCCTGTTGTACTCTTTCGCCCCAACTTTCTCTCACTGTTTCTTGAGTAACGCTGCGATGGACTGGCGTACCGTCCAGCTGGGGGGAACACATACGCCCTAGAAACCGGGCTCATGAGCCTAGCTAGGCTTGAAAAGGGCGCATAAATAAAACAAAATATGCAATTTTAACCAATTGAAGCTCATTTGAGCTCAACCCAACATTTTTTTGGGTCAAGCTCGTTTACTGCTTGACCCATATATTCGTTTAACTTGAGTATAATATACATGTGTTATATAAATATGTACGTTACGTTGTACATAAAACATATTAGATTATTTAGCCCCGCACCACACCTCAGCTAGCAGACCTCCGATCAAAGATATTTCAGCTTGACCAGCTATTCTGTATTTCGGACACAGTTCGTCTAGAATTACATCATCAAACGCGTATTTTCTAAGAGACAGTTGGAAGTGATTTGAGGGCAATCTGGCAGCTATTTCTAACAGGTCAAGGGACCACATTACTTCACATAATAACTAATACCTGTACCTCCCACTGTTCACGCTATTCATGTTACCTTTGAGCCTAGCGCAAAGGAAGAAAAGTACTAATGTAATAAATTAATGAGAATTCGGGCATGGTGTTAATTAAATTTGACCTGGCGAAGGTCACCGGAAAGAAGAGACAAGACACAGTCAGAGAGAAGACATGACCCGGTGGTCAGTTTAACCTCTGTAGTGTTGTGAGGTAGAGAGGAATAAGCAAAGTAGACAGGAAAGAAAAGGTACAAATGCATGTTCGGGAGATAGAGGAGGAAGTTGCAGTCGTAGGAGGAGGAAGAGTGTAAGAGGGAAACGCAAACGAAAAAATGAGTAAGAGAAAGACAGAGATAAAGATAGACAGACAGACAGATAGCAAGATAAATATATATTTCTTTATTACCCACATAGAGGGGACAAAGAAATGACAGACAAAGGTATTAAGTCGATTATATCGACCCCTGTGCGTAATTGGTACTTAATTTATCGACCCCGAAAGGATGAAAGGCAAAGTCGACCTCGGCGGAATTTGAACTCAGAACGTAGCGGCAGACGAAATACCTATTTCTTTACTACCCACAAGGAGCTAAACATGGAGGGGATAAACAAGGACAGACAAACGGATTGAGTCGATTACATCGACCCCTGTGCGTAACTGGTACTTATTTAATCGACCCCGAAAAGATGAAAGGCAAAGTCGACCTCGGCGGAATTTGAACTCAGAACGTAGCGGCAGACGAAATACCTATTTCTTTATTACCCACAAGGGGCTAAACATAGAGGAGACAAACACGGACAGACATAGGTATTAAGTCGATTATATCGACCCCAGTGCTTAACTGGTACTTAATTTATCGACCCCGAAAGGATGAAAAGCAAAGTCGACCTCTGCGGAATTTGAACTCACAACGTAACGGCAGCCGAAATACCGCTAAGCATTTCGCCCGACGTGCTAACGATTCTGCTAGCTCGCCGCGACAGCAAGATAGATATAGAGAAAGGAGAGGACTCATAGACAGGGGGATAGATACAGAATAGACAGAAAGGGAAGGAGAATGAGTTGAGAAGAGAGTAAACAAACATATAAAAAGGAGAAGAGAGGGGAAGAGAAAAGCAAACAGAAGAGACAGAAGAAAATACAGAAAGACAGAGAGAGATAAAGTGAGAGATAGATATATAAAGAGAGGATGACTGTGATAGAAAGGAGTGGAGATTAAGTCGGAGGTAGAGTAAACAAACATAGAAAGAAGTAGGGTGGGAGAGGTGAAGTAAGAGCAAAATAGAGAGCCGAGTGAAATATGAATATGATTTGGAAGATAGAGGAGGTGTAAGAGAGATAGAGAGGAAATTGCAGCAGTAGGACAAGTAAGTGTGTAAGGGGAAATGCAAAAGAAAGGACAGAAAAAGAGAGAGAAATTCAGTGATAAAGAAAAAGGAAGAGAGACAGACAGACAGATAGAAGACAGACAGACAGATAGAAGACAGACAGACAGAGAGCACTGGCCCTCTGTCAGTTACGACGACAAGAGTTCCGCTTGATCTGATCAATGGAACAGCCTTCTCGGGAAATTAACGTGCACGTGGTTGAGCACTCCAGAGACACGTACACCCTTAACGTAGTTCTCTGGGAGATTCAGTGTGACACAGAGTGTGACGAGGCTGGCCCTTTGAAATACAGGTACTACTCATTTTCTGTCAGCTGAGTGGACTGGAGCAACGTAAAAAAAAGTGTCTTGCTGAAGGACACAACGCGCCACTGGGAATCGAACACGCGACTTCACGACCGTGAGTGAGTACCCTTAGCCACTAAGCCATGCGCCTCCAGAAAGAGAGAAACAGAAGAAAGATAGATAGATAGATAGATAGATAGATAGATAGATAGATAGATAGATAGATAGATAGATAGATAGATAGATAGATAGATAGATAGATAGGGATATATATAGAGAGAGGGGAGGATTAATAGCTGGAGAAGAAGATTGATACAGAAATGACAGAAAGGGAATTAGAATAAGTTGAAAAGAGTAAAGAAACGTAGAAGCGTGGGAGAGAGAAAAGCAAACAAAAGAGACAGAGGGAAAGACAGAGACAGATAGACAGAAAGAGAGAGAAATAGATAGATAGGTAGATATATAAAGAGGGGATGCTGATAGAAACGAGACGAGAATAAGAGAAAGAGAGTGAACAAACACAGAGGGAAGAAGGGTGGGAAGGTATAAGTAAGACTAAAATAGAGAAACGAACGAAATGAGAATATGAAGAGGTTCTTGAGTAAATAATATCAAAAAGATTTCTTTGATATTACAATTATTAATGATTATGCAATAAAACTTATATGGGATCTTTTCGGTTTGAACGGCAGTTTGTAACATAATTTCTAGGTAACTAAAAAAATTCAAACTTCGTATACTGGTAGAATGTGTTTATAAAACATCTTTCTCTCTTGGCTTTATTGAGAAAATTCTATAGTTTGTAAGATATTTGTATTTTTTTTCTTCAATTTCTGCAATTTCAACCAATCAATTACGTCCATTGAGTTAAAAAGCATTCTGTGCCCTATGAATATGTCCCTCGTTTAAGAAACAGATTGGGTTTATTTACATTTGTGAAGAAAAAAAAGATACCCTTCCCCCACCCCTAACCCTAACCCTAACTAGCCCTAACTAACCCTAACCCTAAAACAAATCGAAGTGCAATAGATCGATACTAGGGTCATAATTATGGGTGACAATTTCATATGACACCGCTAGTAAAAACTGCCGTTCAAACCGAAAAGATCCCTTATATGAAAATAAAAGTTCTAATACAATGAATGTTTTAACCTAAAATATATGCAATTTTAACTAAGTTTAAAGAAGTTAATGGAAATTTAAAAATTGAAAACATCGATATGAGCGGTGAGATTACAGAGTTATAGTCAAAGTACGTTTAAGCTCGACCCAAGATTTTGTTGGGTCGAGCACTAAATGTGTATGAATATATGTATGTATGTATATGTGACCGCGTGTGTACCGTTGGCGATTTTTTTTTCCTCCGTCTTCCCTTCTCTGGATCTTTCCTTTTCCTATGTTTCTGACGAAGAGCTCCGCTCCAAACGTAAAACCCTCCTTCTTCCAATAATACTGTATTTGTTCCACGTCCTCGCGTTGTTGTGTTTTCTCTTTGTGTTTTCATGTTTGGATTAAATTTATATATATATATATATATATATATATATATATATATATATATATTTCTCGCTGGATTGCGTATCCGTTTCTGTATTTGTCATCTGTGACTTTATTTTTGATCTTCTGTATCAATGAAGATATTTCCTCCGCCTGACTGTTTTCTCTCTACAAAACGGAATGTTACATTGCGGAACAGCTATTTTAACGAATTGTACTTATTTATTTATCACCTGACGAGATACATCTGTACCACCGGATGCTCCTGAAACAGTTGTTGAGTGTCCCACCCAAGAGGAATCGACGCTAGATGTGTCGAAACTATTGTCGTTAATAATAATAAATTCTCGTATATTCCATCTATCTTTCATTTGTTACATATACATATATATATATACACATATATACATATGTCTATATATATATATGTATAAGACTTGTTTTATTTATATTTCCTGAGCGCCATACTAATACAATTGTTCGTTTGTTTTCCACCTGCCTTCGTCTTTTGTCTATTTTCATAAAGCTTCCCGTTATATATATATATATATATATACATATATATACATATACATAAATACATACATAGATATACATATATACACACATATATATTTATATATATATATGTATGCATATATATATATATATACATATGTACATATATATATATACATATATATGTGTGTGCCTGTATTTGCATATATACACATATATACATATATATATACGTATATATACATATATATGTGTGTGTGTATTTGCATATATATATATACATATATTTTCCACTTGCAAGTTCATCGACTGCAGCGGAGAGTTCTTCCACCGTTGGTGGATATCGAGTTCTGTCATTTCGGGGAGCTGAGAAATGGCCTCACCAAGCATATATAAATGTGTATATATATATATATATATATATATATGTGTGTGTGTGTGTGTGTGTGTGTGTGTGTGTGTGTGTATTGTTATAAAGCGCTCTTTTGCCACTGTTGTATCTCCCTTTTCACGACCGCTGTCGCTCTAACAGATATTGTTATACTTCAAAGTCGTCGGTAGGATATTTCTATCTGGCGCTGTACAACCCCCAGTCGTACAGTGTTATTATCCTCAAAATTTTGGATCGTTATAATGTCTACTTAGCATCGCAATATAATTACTATATCAGTATAGACACGACTAACAACACAGTCTAATATGTACTCCCGTACTCTCCATACTCTCCGTACTCTCCGTACTCTCCTATTCATAGTGACAAAAATTATACCACTTGCCACGTAGGAGGGGTGTACCATTATTACCAATTCTCTACATCTCTACTTTTAATTTTTTTTTTTTAGGAAGTATCATTTTATTTAGCAATAATGTTTCTCATTCACCCCATTTCCCTTTTTCGAGTTTTGCTTTTTTTTTCCGTTTTCTTACAATTTAATATTTTTTGCGTTTGGCATATATTTTCAGGAATATACAGTGGCGTTGGTATTTGGAGTATATCGTACAACCATTCCATCGCTTCCTCCAACTTCTTTGGTTTACTTTCCACGAATCTATTTTTCAGTTCAAGTGTCTCTTTATGCCTTTTCTACTTTTTACCCAGTACACCTATTTCTTTACTACCCACAAGGATCTAAACACAGAGGGGACAAACAAGGGCAGACAAACGGATTAAGTCGATTACATCGACCCCAGTGCGTAACTGGTACTTAATTTATCGACCCCGAAAGGATGAAAGGCAAAGTCGACCTCGGCGGAATTTGAAATTAGAACGTAACGGCAGACGAAATACGGCTACGCATTTCGCCCAGTCTGCTAACGAATCTGCCAGCTCGCCGCCTTTACACCATTTTACGTATGTATTTGATAATTTCGTCCTCTTTCCAGTTCTGATTTCCATTTTTGTATGTCCTCATATACACCTTATCACCAACTTGAAAAAATCTTGCTTTGTCTTCCTGGCACTTTTTCCTTTTTTGCCAGGTAGCAATTTATCAAAAACTGACTTTACTTTCCTTGCAAACATCAGCTCCACCGGTGAGCTACCTGCTGGTGTTTTCGGATTTGATGTTACATAGTACACTCTTAAAAATTGTCGAAGTGCTACCTCATCCGTGCTCTCCTTATCTGCTTTTCTTCAATCGCTTTTGACGGTATCAATAATGCGTTCTAACTTTCCATCATATCTGGGATGGTATGGTGCCGTAATTATATGTTCTACCGCCGTGAACAATTCTACCGCGAGCAATTTAAGTACCCTTTA
>NC_043008.1:59346730-59359230 GCF_006345805.1 Octopus sinensis
GGGACCGAGAAAACCGTCTCATTTTCATTGTAATTTAATTCATTTTACATTCATTCATGTGTTTTTTGTTCCCGCATATCTGTGTATGTCCCCTCTGTGTTTAGGCCTTGTGCCTGTAATAAAGAGATAACCGGTGATTGTTACGCTCGTCTGTGTTTTGCTGCTGCTTTGCTTAGTGAGTTATCAGTTTGTTATTGTTAATTTAGTGTTAATGTTTTTTTTTTTTTTTTGTTGCTTGTTACATTGTTGAAATTCGAACCTCGGACGCTGTACTAACGGTATTTTCGCCATGCAGTGCAGAAAATTGTTGGGTTTTTTTTTGTGCTCCCGTAGCAGGGAGAAAAATAATTTTTGTGAACTGTTTTTGTGTTCCCGTTAGAGGGAAATAATTTTTTTTTTTTTTTTTGTGAAAATTGTAACCAGGCCATTTTTGAAAAATTGGAAGAATTGGCAGCAAGGCTACACTTCCTTCTCTGCGAGATGAATTTCCCGCTGTTAGAAGAAGAAAATCAAGAAGGCAAACAGGAAGAAGCAAAGAGAAGTAGTCTTTCGGCCGCCGTAGGTGGACAATCCTATGAAATTAAAGTTTCAAAGGAACAGTTATTCAAGTATATAAACATGGGGAGCTTTACTTTTTGACCTACAGATTTAAAAAATAATTTTTTGTAACTAAACACTTTCAAACTTCGGACACTGGTAGAATGTGTCATATAAAACATATTTTACTCTTAGCATTTTTGAGAAAGCTTTATATTTACGAAGCTATTTCATCTTAAAGTTATCGTATTTCTGTAATTTCAACCAATCAGCTGAGTCTCTGATTAAGAGTGTACCGCCCACTGGAATATCCAACGAAGGTGAGGTTTGTTTTCTATGTACAGTTGCAGTAATGAAGAGTGTGTATGGAGAACAAGAATGCAAGGGATCAAGACAGGACCCTTCATCTCCGGTACTGGAATACTACAATACTTCAGGTATGACCTGAAAAGCAAGATAGAGCTGGAGAAGAGGCACCTGTCGAGAAGCGTGTATGAGAAAAGATGGAAGAATGTGGCAAGAAAGTTGGGAATGAATGTCCCTTCTTAATCCCTCCAATGGTAAAAGTAAGGTGTAGTCGCTGAACAACAAGCCGAAAGTCGGATAAAGTCAAATTAACTTTTTAAATATATAAATACATTTTTAAAAGGAAAAAAAAACGATTCTTTATTAACTCGCTGAGTGACTCCTTTAAATGTTTGAAGTGTCCTGTGCCGTCCTTTCTATCTATGATAATTTTTATCATAATAAAGAGAAACACCGGTGATTGTCACACGCTGATGACGGGTCAGTACCCAGAAACTCAAGGCCGAGTGTATCATGTCAGGTTGAAGATGGAAAGGATGGCTTCCCTTTGAAAATACTGCTAGGGATCAGAAAGTGTATTAGCCAACTGGAGGAGGTGTCCTCCTGGGGCTACAGTAGCATTCACCCTTAAGGGTTTGCCACATTAAGTAGCAAATATACTTTTCCCTTATGTATATATATAGATATATATATATCTATATATATATATTATATATATATATATATATATATATATATATACATACATATATTATATATAACCTATATATATACATATGCATGTATATATATATAGGTATATATAATATATATGTATATATATATACATAATATATATTATATATATTATGCAGATATATGCATATAATATATATAATACATAATATATATTATTATATATTATGTATATATATACATATATAATATATATATATGTATATATAATATATAAAATATATATATTATGTATATATACATATATATGTATAATATATATATATATGTATGTATATATAAACATTATATACATATTATAATTATATATAATATATATAATACATATATATATATATAATATGATATGATACATATATATAGACATAAAACAATATATATAATATATATAATATATAATATATATAATACATATATATATGTATGTATATATATATAAGTATATACAAGTATACATACATATATGTAGTATATACATATATACATGTGTAATATCTATATATATATATATACATATATATATATATATATATATATATACATATATATATATATATATATATATATATATATATATATATATATATTCAAACGTATCTATACATATATACGTATGTTTGGATGTATGTAAGTTTGCATGTATATATGCATATATGCAAATGCAAGTGTGCAAATATGTACGATAATGTACGTAAGGATATAATATAGGTAAGCCCACACGTACGTATGTATGCATGCTTGTATGTACGCTTGAATACATGTATGCATGTGTGTGTGTCTGTATGTTTGTGTGTGTGTGTTTGTGTGTGTGTATGTGTGTGTGCGCGCGTGCGTGTTTCTCAACCCACTTCAACTCCATGATAAATTGTCATTGGATGAAACAATGAGCTCTAAGATGACGTCATCTGACGAAATTTCCTTCGCGAGAGCAGCTAGTCGAGACAGTTGACGCTTTTCACTCACAATGACATCTAGATTTTTCTATAGAAATTTACTAAATCAATAATGAACTAATTTGATAAGCCCAAATAATATTCAAGTAAAAGTAGGAAGAAGGCGGAGTAAAATATAAGTGATGGTTCCAGCAGATAAATCTGCCAACAACAAACGAGAAGAGCCAATCAAAAGAAGCGTTAGGTTACGTTGACAGAGTTATATTAAAACGTGGAGGCGCAATGGCCCAGTGGTTAGGGCAGCGGACTCCCGGTCGTAGGATCGCGGTTTCGATTCCCAGACCGGGCGTTGTGAGTGTTTATTGAGCGAAAACACCTAAAGCTCCACGAGGCTCCGGCAGGGGATGGTGGTGATCCCTGCTGTATTTTTTCACCACAACTTTCTCTCACTCTTACTTCCTGTTTCTGTTGTACTTGTATTTCAAAGGGCCGGCCTTGTCACTCTCTGTGTCACGCTGAATATCCCCGAGAACTACGTTAAGGGTACACGTGTCTGTGGAATGCTCAGCCACTTACACGTTAATTTCACGAGCAGGCTGTTCCGTTGATCGGATCAACCGGAACCCTCGTCGTCGTAACCGACAGAGTGCTTCCATATATTAAAACCTTAATTAAGGTGGTGAGCTTGCGGCATTTTTTCTGGCTTTATGTTCCGAGTTCAAACCTCGTTGTGGCTCACTTTGCATATCACAGCTTCGAGTCGATAAAATAAGAATTAATTTATGTTGAAAGACACAGAATCAAAGCAAATGGAAAGACTGTAAGAAATAACGAGTGGAGAAAATAAAATAACGAAGATCGGTAGAAAGAACGAAATGACTTATAAATTCATTCACTGATCGAAAGGAAGGAAAGTGAGATGGATTAATACATATATGCTTATGTACGCAAATATATATATATATATATATATATATATATATATATATATATATTATATATATATATATAATATATATATATATATGTATATATATGTGGTGTGTGTGTATACATACATGTATGCATACACAAATATATATATATATATATATATATATATTATATATATATATAGATATATATGTATATATAGCATATACATATATACACATCAGACGCAAACACGTATAACTGTATTAATTTATCAATCGTTGTGTATATATATATATATATATGTGTGGTGTGTGTGTGTGTGTGTGTGTGTGTGTACGCAATAAATCTCTGAGCAGGTATAAACAGTAGCTGCACGACATCGTGAAGTATATTGCCACCTAAATCTGGCTAACCCTTAGGGGTTAGCCAATTTAGGTGGCAAATATATGCATATATACGAACATACATCTATATATATATATATATATTATATAAAGAGAGAGAGAGAGAGATGTATGTATATATATATATAGATGTATGTATGTATATATGTATATATATATATATATATATATATATATGTGTGGTGTGTGTGTGTGTGTGTGTGTGGCGTGTACATATGTGTGTAGATAGATAGATAGATAGATAGATAGATAGATAGATAGATAGATAGATAGATAGATAGATAGATAGACAGACAGACGGACAGAAAAATAAGAAGAATGAGAGACACAGAATCAAAGTAAATGAAAAGACTAAGAAAAAGTGGGTAGAGATAAGAAAATAAAGAAGAAAGAACAAATGATGGAATGATTACTGATTAATTCATTCACTGATCGAAGGAAGGAAAGTGAGATAGATTAATTTATGCTTATGTATTTAAATATGTATATGTATTCTTATATTATATATATATATATATATATATATATATATATATATATATTACATACATACATACATACATATGCATATATATGTATGCATATACTATATATATATATCCATATATATATATATGTGTATATATATAATTTATATATATATATATATTGTATGTATGTATGCATGCATGTATGTATGTATGCATGCAAGCAGGTATGTATGTATGTATGTATGTATGTATGCATGCATGCATGTATGCATGTTTGTATGTATGTATGCATGCATGTTTGTATGTATGTATGCATGCATGTATGTATGTATGTATGTATGTATGTATGTATGTATGCATGCATGTATGTATGCATGTATGTATGTATGTATATATGTATGTATGTATGCATGTATGTATGTATGTATGTATGCATGCATGCATGTATGTATGTATGTATGTATGCATGCATGCATGCATGTATGTATGTATGTATGCATGCATACATGTATGTATGTATGTATGTATGTATGCATTCATGTATGTATGTATGCATGTATGAATGTATGTATGTATGTATGTATGCATGTATGTATGTATGTATGTATGTATGTATGTATGTATGTATGTATGTATGTATGTATGAATGTGTGTATGTATTTATGTTTCCGTGTGCATCAATTCGATGAGCATCTGTTCGAAATTAGACGCTATTTTTAAACAGTTTCTTTAAAATCTACTTCAATTAATGTTCATCGTATACTGCTGTGTTACTCCTATAGGGGAAATGCTACAACAATGATAACATAACGGATAATAGAAATATAACAATGAAAATCATTACTAATATTTAAAACAAAGATATCTTCACTGGATAATAATGCAACAATAAGATAATGATTTGATATCACAACAATGATATGCCTGACTTCCAATTAACAATTGTGTGACAATTAATTAAAAAGTTTAACAAATATCGTGTCTAAAACCTTATCCCAATAATAACCTGAGTAAATGGTGCAGGCGTAGGTGTGTAGTATGAGACTTGCTTTCAGCCACATGGTTCCAAGTTCAGTTCCTCTGCGGGACACCTTGAGTAAGTGTCTACTACTATAACGTCGGGCTACCGAAAGCCTTGTGAGTAGATTTGTCTGAAGGAAATTGAAAGACGCTCGTCATATATATATATATAATATTATATATTGTGAAATTTGATTTAGAATCGGTAATATGAATTTTTCCCTGTAGGTTTGGAATTATATTCCCTACTACTATTATTATTATTATTACTATTATTATTATATATTATTATTAATTATTATTATTATTATATATACATATATATACTACATTACATACATATATATATAGATAAATATATATAGATATATATATATATATATAATATATATATATATATATATTATATATATATATATATATTTGTAAAAATGAAGTTCGAAATGCTGCTATATTATACAATTTTTAATTTTTATATATACATTATAACATGTTTCAGTTCCTGAAATGAACCTTATCAAAAAAGTTATATATAAAAAAAGACAGCTCATGCCGTCAAACACAAGAAATTCATTTATAATACACAACAGAGTCAGACATCTTAGAGTTCATGTATAGTTGATATATAGTTTGAAGTAAGTTCATTCATGCTTATGTTCAAAGTGTTCGATGCAGTGGCCCACGGTGGCGATACGTATTCAATACAAAAAACAGATCAAAGGGGGAAAGCAGTCAATACAGAAGATTGATGTTTCCGAAAGAGCGAGGAATTCATTTTTACCTTAAGCAATTGTGATGACCCATGGTGGGTGTTCGGTGGGTGGTTCTAGTGAGTCTTGTGAATTGCTCGGTTTTATAATGCCTGTTAGGTGGTCAGTCCAGCGTAGCGTGACGTCATCAACGTTTTGACCAATCGTTTCGTTAGGTGGCTTTAGTCAAGCAGAACGGGACGTGATCATCATTTTGACCAATCGCTGTATTATAACTGCCTCTTGTCTGTTTCCTGTTTTAAATGAATTTCTTGTGTTTGACGGCATGAGCTGTCTTTTTTTTATATATATAACTTTTTTTGATAAGGTTCATTTCAGGAACTGAAACATGTTATAATGTATATATAAAAATTAAAAATTGTATAATATAGCAGCATTTTCGAAACTTCATTTTTTACAAATATATACCTACTCGTATACGAGCTAATCCTATTATAAATATATTATATATATATATATATATATATTATATATATATATATATATTATATATATATACATTACACGGAAAAATACGAGCAGAGAAATAATATTCTTAAGATTATAACTTGGAAAAGTAAAGGACAAGGTATACACTTGGAAAAGTTCAAAAAAGTTATTACATCTGTTAAAGAAAGTTTTTACTTAAAATATTGCAGCTAACGATAACATTTCAAATAAAATATTTAGATATAGAAATAATAATAATAATAATAATAATAATAATAATAATAATAATAATAATATAATAATAATAATACCATGAAATGATACTAGGCTTACCATCCCTACAGGAAGTGCAAAAAATTGTGTTAACTGGAACGACTCGTGTACTGAGAAGAGCATTATCGTTATGAAAACAACATCCATTCATGAATTTATATATTTATTAATTTTTTAAATACATATTTTACCTGTGAATTTGCGTGTGTAATCTGGAAACGCATACAATGAGCTTCTATGGCCTAGGTGTACGGAAATGGAAGAAAATTTGAAGAAAGAAGGAATATATAATAATAATAATATCGAAAAATATCTTAGGAATGAGAACCCAGGTTCAAAATTTCCCCAAGACACCTGATGGAGGCTGGAGGTTATATCAGCTGAAACGTTGTATTAACAACAAACAAGATGAGGGCAAATATCCGTCAAAATGTAAATAATGTAAATAATGTAGCTTTTATTAAAACTAAAAAATTTTTGACAACTTAATCTTATACCTCAATTAAAATATTTTTTGCACTTTAAAAAAATTCATTTTTTTAAATTATTAATTAATAATTAGAAATTTGAAAATAGGTTATAAAATATAATAGTAGTACATATTTAGTTAGTACAATAAATAGAATAATACAAAAGTTAGTTTTATATTACAGTAAAATCTACCTATAACAACAGCTTCACAGTGAAATTTTCTTGAGTTATTGCCTAAGTTATTGCCAAGTCTTCATATTTTTAGTCTTGACCCAATACCTATTTTATTATGAATTTGCCTACCATATATACTATTCTTTGCATAAAACTTTAGCTATATTGGTACTTATGGCTCTCATTAGGTGTCAATATTTTTAACAAAATTATGGTACCTGTTTTAATTATAATGTTACTTTGTAAATTAAAATCAAATAAATTAATATTCAATTTTCATCCTTAGCTGCAATATTTTAGGTAAAAAATTTATTCTGTACTTTACCAGATGTAATAACTTGTCCTGAACTTTTCCAAGTCTAATAATTTCTGTACTTTCCTGGTTTATAATCTTAAGAATAATATTTCTCTTGCTCGCATTTTCCCATGTAATCCATGATTTCTTTCCAGGCTATGCTTTTATGCTAACGGTCTCGTTGATAATTTTTCTTTACCTCAATGATGCCGGTGACATATATTAATGTCCCTTTATAGAACTATATTCATAAAAAAGTATAGAACTACATTATCACCCTCAAATTTGAGAAACAAACACTCATAACTTTTTTCCTTTAAAACTCCATTGCATGAGATTGATACCATGAAATTGCTCGAATTAAGCTCTATCATTTAAGCTTAATTAAATTATAGTTTGCTTTTAAAATAAAATTATACTTAAATCCAATTTTTTGCCTTACTTATATTTTTTTCATGATATTTTACCTCATAACGTTTTCGATAAAAACTTTTGTTGCATAGGATCAAAACTATGAAATTCCTCATGTTTTCTTCCATCATTGAAGCTAAGATAAATACATTTTGCTTTTCAAATAGAAATACATTTTGCTTTTCAAATAGAAAGTTATTAAGGTCTAAACTTGACTGAAGGCGTTACATTCTCTCCTATGATGTTGCTACAAATTTCGATGTAAATTTGTTTCCACTGGACCAAATCTCAATTTGCTTATGCCAAAATGTTGCTAGGGCCTAGTCCTCTTCAAAACTGTTAACAGCTTTCAATTTGGCTAACAAGAGAATTAGCGACAAAGCTCTGAAGATGCTGCATGTGAGTAAATTGCGGCCTAAAGAATATAATTCAACTACTACGCAACAAGAGACTACACGATTAATTCCATATATTCCGTATTTATGTATGAGAGAAAGAGATCTAAGGGATAAACAGATACCTATAGACAGATACATACAGACAGCAGATGGATAGATAGATAGATAGATAGATAGATAGAGATAGATAGATAGATAGATAGATAGATAGATAGATAGATAGATAAAAGGTGGATGAATGGATAGATGAAGAGATAGGTAGATAAATATGCAGGTGCATGGATGGTGTTATTAAGATAGGTAGAGAATAATGTCTATATACAACAAATGAGTGTTGTAGCTTTGTTGTTGAATAATTTATTATTAATGAGCTGTGTTGGGAATTTAAGATAAGCATTCGTACATATCTACTAATTAAATATCAAAACCAAATACCCTACTATCTCATTTATTAGCTGCCTTTTACATCGCTTTTAAACTAAATAAAAAAGGAAATATTGATGTTCGTCTCTTTCTCGAGGTTATTAGCAAATTCAGGAAAAATAAATGAATCAGCGATGTTTGATTGGATCCTCGCAGGAGTTGAATATACGATATAAGCTAAGAATTTTCAAATGAAATATTTTCCTAGAAGGAATTATTATTCCGTATGTGAACACTAAGAAGTTTCCTTCTTTTCTCCTCATACCTAATCTGTTAACGTTCTACGAAGAAAAAACAAAGACAAAACATATTACGTGACTTTACCCCTGATTAATTATTTCCATGTTTAATGAAATGCCTCACTTCGTAAAATGTTTAATTAGTACGTCAAAGGTTACGTAATGCTCACGATTTCTATAAAGAATGAAATAGTGCTATACCTGATCACCACCGATTGGAAATTTTAAGAACTTCGTAACAATTAAACTAAAATAAAATTCCCTTTGTGATTTCTGTATATCTTTTTCCTTATAACCCTTTAATCTCAAATTTAAATGTCTCAACACGCCGCATAATATAAAATAAATTATCTCCCTTGTAATCGCTGCGAATACTAAGGAGGATACACTTGATATTTTTAACAGATTTTCACAACATGACTAGGTTGGGATTAAAAGTTAGTCGTGCTTATTGAGTATCAACATACTACACTTGCTATATATCAGTGGAGGCATATGGCCTAGTGGTTAGAGCAGCGGACTCACGATCGAGGGATCGTGGGTTCGAATCTCAGACTGGGCGATGTGTGCGTTTATGAGCGAAACACCTAAGCTCTACGCGGCTCCGGCAGAAGGTAATGGCGAACTTCTGCTGACTCTTTCGCCACAACTTTCTTCCACTCTTTCCTCCTGCATCTTGCAGCTCACTTGCGACAGACCGGCGTCCCGTCCAGGTGGGGAACCTATACGCCAAGGAAACCGGAAACCGGAAACCGGAAACTTGTTATCTGAGTCCGTTTCGCATGTCAATGCTTTTGTTGACAAGACTGCCTAACTTTAAAATACGAAATAAATCAAGCTATAACAGATACAACGCTAAAGTCGGAGTTATTGGTGAGATCATTTACCAATTTATAATTAATTGATGCCAAAATACAAAGAATTTTATACATAATTATGGTTAACTTTAGCTTTAAATTAATTAGTGACGAACCTATCTCATGGATAGAAGTTCCATTTATTTTCAATTAAATTTTACCATAACTTCTGCTATCGGTTTCTGAAAAACAAGGCAAAACTGTTGGACACATACAATGAAATATTGTTGTTCCAGTGGATGTAGGTTCCAGAATAATATAATGGTATTTTGATGCAATATACTCTTGTTAATATTTATGTCTATTGTGACGTAATTTAAACGGAAATATGGTTGTCTTGGCTTCGGAATCACAAGGCTTCAATTTGGACACCACTGTGATAGATAGATAGATAGATAGATAGATAGATAGATAGATAGATAGATAGATAGATGGATGGATGGATGGATGGATGGACGGACGGACGGACGGACGGACAGACGGACAGACGGACAGACGGACAGACGGACAGACGGATAGACAGACAGACAGATAGATAGATAGATAGATAGAGATAGATAGATAGATAGATAGATAGATAGATAGATAGATATATGGATGGATGGATGGATGGACAGAGAGAGAGGGGGGACAGGGAGGGAGAGACAGTTTGTAAACTTCATGCCTACGTTCATTATAGCGTCATTTCATTAGTAAATGTTTCTTTATTAAACTGCTTTTAAAATAACCTAAATATTACACGCACGCACACATATATCCTATATATATATGTGTGTGTGGTGTGTGTGTGTGTGTGTGTGTGTGTGTGTGTGTGATATAACGTATTTAATATATCATAATATTAATTTATCGTTATAATATTTTATTGTATGTTAATATACGCTCAAACCGCTTTGAATTTTGGCGCTCGATGTTCAACGGTTATTTTCCCTCACGAGCTTGTTGTGGTTATATATATTCAGTACCATGTGTTGATACGGCTGCGTGTATATTATTACAAGAGTTCTTACAGAGAAGAAGAACAAATTTAAGAACAATATATTTACTACATAAAAATATGTTTTATTTACTGGTCGATGATGATACATAATCAAAATGTAGAATCTAGTTGAATGAAGTAGTCTATGCAAGAAATTTCAGAGATAGAAAATGTAGAAATAACAGCTAAGTGGTAGTTTTCTGTCATGTGGCGTAGAGAAATAGACGGTCATGGCAATAACGTGAGTGGCTCTAAGTCTAATCGACTAAGAAGCGAAGAACTGGGTTAGCAAGCTGTTTTTATTAATGGAACGCTAGACATTCTACAAACTTCCAAGAGAAACGTTACGAAACGTCTCATGACACAGATGCTTCGAGAAACTTGTAAAGGGAGATTACTTTATAAATTTTCGTGCAAGATAGATCATTCAACTACTTAGCAACATAGACAACTACAAGCTAATGGGAAGCAAGCTATCTCTTTAGCCCAGAGTAATTTGTGGATTTTCCTGAAGAGAAATGATATCTTATTGGTTAAATTTCGAAATCATATGATAGGATCTTGTCAAATTACTTAAATTCAGCGAGTTATATCTCGGTGGAGTAAGATGCTATAGCTTGCCGCTCGTAGTCCCTTTGAACATCTCATGAGGTTGGTGATTTTGTGTGGTTATTCGAGTTATATTTTTAGCTCTTATTTCTAGCAATTGTAGGTGCTATTCTGCACCCTTATTTATGTATTCTACCTTTTTGGTTTTTAATTGCTTTAGTCACCTATATTATAACATATTTAATATATCATATTAATTCATCGTTATAATTAATTGTATGTATATATATATATATATATTATATATATATATATATAATATATATATATATAATATATATATTATATATATCTATACAGAAAGGAGGGAAAGATATATACATATATATATATATATATATATATATATATATATATCTTATATATATATATAAACAATTTTAAAATAGGATAAACTTCATATGAATTTATCAAGTAGTTAGCGTGAATAACCTCATAAGAGAAAAAATCCATCAATTTTTTCACTTAAATATGTTTATTTATATTATATAGAGGGCATTATTACACATAAATGCCACACGCTAGGAGGGCCTCTTAAAGTCAAAACTATTAAAATAAATAAACATATCGTACCGAAACCAACTCTCGAAGCAAGTCATTTTAAAACAGAATTCAGCTGCATATCACACTGTGATTTCGTAATCAGTGCAGTGGTATACACTCTTTACTCTTCAGTGCAAGCATAATTCAAGATTTATAATGAATGAACAAAAACAACATAGCAGGCGAACAACCGTCGTATCCAACGCAGCATGCAGAAATGTTCAAACGTTATACATCTATGTAAATGGCAGGCGTTTTCGAATTGCATTTCGGTAAAAACGTGTTTATTCGGAATAAAAATTCAGTATTGAATATATCCGGTTAAATTTAAAATATAAAAATAGGATAA
>NC_043008.1:59366730-59371730 GCF_006345805.1 Octopus sinensis
TATGTATGTAGGTACTTGTGTACCAGGCGAGGGCTGAAATGTTCTAGGTTTTAGGTAAAAGAAAATACAACGAAGATTAGTTAATTACGATTTTATTCCAAATATTCCCCTCTTAGATTCACACACTTATTGCAGTGGTCTTTCAGTTTTTCTAAGCCTTGTAAAAGAACTCGGAATATCTGTTCTCCAGCCAGGACTTTCGCGATACTCAGAAAACCAGGAACTTTTCAGCAGCCCCTCGTATGTGTGTGCTTCTGTGTAAGTAGATTATTGTACTTTTTTATATTTAATGATATCAACTCTAGTATCAACTCTGTAAAGAGACATGCCCAGCGATAATTAACTCATTAATTAACCATTTAATTAAATTGGGGTAGATATTTCAATACCAAACTAAGTATTCTGATCGTTAAAAATGATAACAAAAAGAGTGTATGACATTTTATAGGGAAACTGAGGGTAGGAAGGAATGCATCTTCAAATTGAAGTACTGATTCGAATGTTTGGAGCACAGTGAGCGGTGGTCATGGGAGTTTTCATGGAGGTCAAAGATGAAGTCTATGACTGAAGTAGGCTATGGTAGGATTTGATCTTAGAGCTCAACGAATGGGGACAAATACCGCTATACATTCCGCTCGATGCTCAAGCCATGCTATTCTATTAGTGCTCTAAATAGATACTTTATTTATGAATCTTCGAATGACGAAAAGGAAGCTCAATCTCGGCTGGGTTTGAAATCAGAACTCAAGGAGCCCGAAGAATACCACCAGATATTTCCCCTACTTCCTCTTATGTTTTAACGACTACAAGCCCTTTTTGCTTCAAGCCATTTAAAGATTCAAAATCTTTAAAAAAAAAAACCCTTAAAAGATTTAAGCCCTTAAAATAGCTTGTCTCTTTAAAACCAATTATACATAGCAAACTTCGTTCTATAGTTTTGCAATACGCAACAGGTTGAGATGGCAACGTTGGGTTTTCTCTTTGTTGAATTTCTTCTGTGACACAGACAGAGGTGTTAGATATCAATATTCTATGCAGTATTCGAGAATAGTGCTTCAAATAACGACCACAACAAAGACTACACACAACGACAGATAGAAAATCAACACCTGTAGTTTCAGTAGCAGTAGTAGTAGTAGTAGTAACATCAACACCTGCAACGACAATAAATTCTCAATGAATAATCATATATCGAAACTGAAAACCAAAATTGCATCCATTTTCAGAAAGTTTATATATACACAACCATTACTTTTTCCTTCATCTACAACTTTAATGTCCAATTAAGCAGCTTAAAATTGGATTTTATACTATTACACGTTGTCCATGTCATTGAAACGATATAAAATTACTTCCGGTTAACAGTTTGTCATTTCTTTTCATATAAGTTCTTTTATTTTATTTTCGCAATTGTTTCATAGACCTTTTTTCCGTATTTTAATTTTTATATTATCCAATTCTTTTTTAGTATTCTCTTTTTATTTTTCATTCATTTATTTCTTACTTGATCTGCATTCTAGAAATTATTGACTCGTAAGTAGCAAACTGAACTTTATAACTGATGAAGTAGCTTTTTCACTTCCGCCAGTCGCCATTAGATGGCTATTGATGACTCGGCAAAACGGGAGAAATTTTGACATACACATGCTTTAATATTGGTAATAAATGAACGAAAAAGACGAAGAGACAATTACACAAAAAATAGAAAAAAAGTCGGATTACGTTTCTTGTCAAATAAAGTATTTTTGAAAATAACGAGTTTATATGCATACATACAAACATACAAACATACAAACAGGTATGTGTATGTATATATATAAGCATATATACATATATAGGTGTGTGTGCATACATGAATGTGTATATATAAATGTATATATATATGCATATACGTAGATAGATAGACAGCCAAACAGACAAACAGGCAGACAGATAGATAGATAGATAGATAGATAGATAGATAGATAGATAGATAGATAGATAGATAAGTAGATAATAAAGAGGAATAGAAAAACACATAGATAGATAAATAGATAGATAGATAGATATAGATAGATAGATAGATAGATAGATAGATAGATAGATAGATAGATAGATAAATAGATAGATATATAGATAGATAGACAGATAGATAGATAGATAGATAGATAGACAGATAGATAGATAGATAGATAGATAGATATATATATAGATAGATAGATAGATAGATAGATAGATAGATAGATAGATAAATAGATAAATAGATAGATATATATATAGATAGATAGATAAATAGATAGATAGATAGATAGATAGATAGACAGATAGATAGATAGATAGATAGATAGATAGATAGATAGATAGATAGATAGATAGATAGATAGATAGATAGATAGATAGATAGATAGATAGATAGATTTAGGCATAATTAGCCTATGTGTACGCGCGCGCACACGTAGGTACACATTCAAGCACACCTACAGATCACACAGACAAGCCGCACAGACATTCGCAGACATATTTATACAAACATACAAATGTGCATACATACACATACATGCAAAGATGGTACTTTGCTGTTATATCGAGCTCCACAAATTTGATAAATGAAGCAGCTATGTTCGTCTGTAAGGAAAAACGTGTCTCCTTAATAGTTATGCTCACAAATACATATGCACACACTCACACCAAACACACATGTATATATATATAACATATATATATATATATATATATATATACAGTGTATTTGTGTATATATATATATATATGTGTGTGTGTGTGTATGTGTGTATGCGTGTATGCTAGTAATGATACCAAGACTCTATGTGTTTGTTAATACCTAAAATGAATATAATTACGTGAATTACAGAAATTTGAAAAATATTTTGTCAATCCTCAGTACCTCTGGAAAGATTGATTCACTCAGAATTGCTTTAGCGTCGAAGTAATTTAGAAGGTGATACAATTTGTACACTCACAATAGACACACATACGACCATGTATATATATATATATATATATATATATATATATATATATATATATATATACATACATACATACATACATATACATGTATATATATAATGTATATATGTATAATATGTATATATATATAATATATTATATATATTATATATATATATATATATATATATATATATATATACATATATATACATATATACATATTATATATACATGTATATGTATTATGTATTATGTATGTATATAGTTGAAATTTATAGAAAAACAAAAGACGAAGACTGGTGTATAAACATCAAGCAGGTATATTAGTTTGACGCTCGGAAGGTGAGAAAGTCTTTTACGTTTCGAGCCTACGCTCTTCAACAGAAAGGGACACGAGGAAATAAACGGAGAGAATATTTAAAAAAAAGCTTGTGGATTTAGCGGTTAATTATGGCGACATACATATATCATATATACATATATATCTATATATATATAATATATAATATATATATATATTATATATATAATATATATATATATATATATATATATATATATAGGGAGAGAGAGAGAGTGTCTGTGGACTGAAAGTCCATAGACTGACTGTGAAGGAGTGATACTAGAGCTATGAAATCTTGCCTGAGTTAATTTAAATGTTTCTCATTAATAACTGAATTATTTCTTTCCATGTAAACTGAAATATGAATGTTCAAGGAACACATCAAAAGTAACTAGTAGCGACGTTGTGTTACCAAGTACCTGCAGAGAAAGGGTTTAGTCCCCAAGGGCATTTATGCTGACATGCCTGCTATATTAGAGGATGACGCTCCAGTTTTATCAACGGTGCAGAAGTGGACAGATGAATTTAGGAGGGGGGAAATTGTTTTAGTGTGAAAATCATTCAAAGCAAGATTAAAAATTTGAAACTGAGATTAAGAAATTTAAAGAGAACCATACATGAAGTTTACATATGTCTTTCTATGTCTTCGTACGAAGTTCTTAAATATTTTCTAGTCATTGATAATCATGTATATCACTATTTCATTTTTGCTAGAAGTCATCAGTATGAAATAAATAACCTGTGACTTATTAATTAAACATTTTACGAAGTGAGATATTTCAGTAAAGATGGAAACGAATTACAGTCTGGAGAAAAATCATGAAATGCGTGTTTCGCTATCTTTTTTTTTTTTCTTTTTTTTTCTGTGTTTTATAAAAGTATTTTAAAATTTCATTCGCTTTTCCGCAATATCAGCGTGAATAGCCCCTGATAAATAATACCAAATCAAAATGTAAATTAATGTACAGAAATAAGACAAAACCATGTTAGCGTCAGATCTATGTGATAAAGAGTCAATGTTCGAAATTCTGCTTTGAGAACTCTCATCGATTCCTTAGCAACTTCCGTTGATTTCATTAACGTTTTTATATAGACACTTATGGAGTGAATGTATTTTTTTATCAACCATTGAAGGGTTTCATAAGTATTAATTGCATTTCTTAGCGAAAAATGTAAGATTGCGTTTGCAGACTTCTAATTATCTTTTCATCATTTCAGGTGTCAATATTACTGTTACAAATAAGGCGGCGAACTGACAGAATCATCAGCAAAATGCTTAGCGGTATTTCGTCCGTTTTTACGTTCTGAGTTCAAACGTGATAGTGGTCGACTTTGCCTTTCATCATTTCGGAGTCGATAAAATAAGCCCAATTGAACAGTGGTTTCGGTGTAATCGACGTACCCCTACCCTGAAGTGGTAGGGCCTCAGCCAAAATTTGAAGCCAATATTGCGAATACAAATTTTTAATAAAGTTTTCTAATTTCACTGCGATCTAAAATACTATTTGTCGCTTCTTTTCTGGGTAACAATCTGTATATCTTGCTTAAGGAGGATATACTATCGGAAGTCACAAACCTGCAGTAATTACTCTTGAGAAAGCTTATAGATAAATAGTATTAAAAAGCGCGTTTATAACAGAAGCCTTCTCAAGACGGATACTGTACTTTTATGGCTACTGGAATCAATACTGTTTTGTTTTGTGTT
>NC_043008.1:59376730-59408845 GCF_006345805.1 Octopus sinensis
TATTATTATTGAATTTTTTTTTTAAGTGTCTCACCATAAAAGCTATCATGGCGAATGTGTCTTTGCTTTTGTTAGTATGACTTTATTTTCTTTTCTTTAAGCAGCGAGTCATACTCTCTTCAAATATATGTGAGCGTGTGTGTGCGCGTGCGCATGTGTGTGTATGTATATATGTGTATTATATGTATATATATATACATATGTACATATACATATATGTATATATATATATATAAATACATACATACATACATATATAATACATATATATACATATGCACATTATATCTATATATATATATATATATATATATATGTGTGTACATGTTTGTGTGAGCGCGCGTATATACACATATTCAATTGTTATATATGTATGCATCCTTATACACATACGTATTTATGTATAGAGAGAGAGATCTAAGGATAAACAGATAACCTATAGACAGATACAGCAACAGACAGACATGGATATATATATGGATATATAATATATATATATATATAGATAGATAGATAGATAGATAATATATATAAGATATATAGTATAGATAGATGATAGATAGATAGATTGAATTGATTGATTGATGATAGATAGATAGATAGATAGATAGATAGATAGATAGATAGATTGATAGATAGATAGATAGATATAGATAGATAGATAGATAGATAGATAGATAGATAATAGATATGTTTCTTTATTAGCCACACAGGGCTGCACACAGATAGAACAAATTAAAGGTAGAGCTTTTCTTTTGAAGGTATTAAAAAAAAAAAAAAAAAAAAAAAAAAGGAAGGGGAGGTTCGATCAAAAGGGATCGTAAAAGGAGAGAAAGAGACAAAATAGGGGGGTTAAAAAAAAAAAAAAAAAAAAAAAAAGGGGGGGGGAGAGGAAAAAAAATGATCAATAGGGATCGTTATCACAGAAATGTCAATATGAAGTGTAAAGGGGAGGACAGGTGAGGTTTACCCGTGGAAGAAAAGCCTGCGGAAAAGACCACGGTAACCTCGGTCAATGAAGTCACATTTTATATTTCTTTTTTTTTTTTTTTTTTTGCAAATAAGCAACTCTCTGTTTTCGATTTCTGGGTTCATAGGACATGCTCAAGGTGGCTTCGTCATTCATACGTGCCATTCTTGCTACATTCACCCATCTTTTTTAAAACATTCGCTAGACAAAACTTGCCTCTCTACTCTCACTACTTTCCTTTTCAAGTGGTACTTGAAGAAGTTGATGAGAGATTGACCAGAGAGGAAGTGTTTGTCTCCAATCCTTTCAGACGCGTCCACCAGATACATTCTTTCGCCATAGCCACAAGGATGATGAAAATAGCTCTTCCTTCCCGTTTGAAGGAAGGAGGCGTGACAATATTGACGATAGACTCAGCTGATAAACCGACTCGTCCCACACGTGACAGCAGTTGTTCGACATAAGCCCACAGGTCGGAAATTGTTGGACACTGAACGAGTGCGTGCAGAACGGTTTCGTCGCTCTGACCGCATCTCGGGCAGGTCGGCCCCGTGTTTCTCGAGCCGTGTCTGTAGAGCTTATCCCGAACGGTTAGCGCTTCTCGGTAGCACTGCCAGGCCAGGGATCTCTGGAAGTTGTCCATGGGCCCTGGCCCGAAAGTCGTCCCGAACAGGCGGGTCAGGTACTCCTCGTCGACGTCCAGGTTCGCCCCGAGCTCGTCGTCGTACCTCCCCTCCACTAAACCCCTATAGAATGCTTTGGTTGTGTTGAAGTCACTTAAGGTCGACCCAGGACGGCAGAGTTGCTTGAGAGCAACGCGACACTCGCGGTGCCATTCGCCCTTCCTCGGCCTCTTTTTGATCCACGACTGCAGTTCGGTCATGGAGACGAGCTGCGGGAAAGCGTGCCTCACAAACGGCGACCACACCTGTTCACCGTCGTCTACATAGAGCCAGAGATGTCGCAGTCTCAGCGCGTGTCTGCGCATCATCAACCACGGCATGCCCAGCCCTCCTTTTAACGGGTGTTGACAGCAAATGGATCGCCTGACCATCGGGACGCATCCTTTCCACAAGAAGCGAAAGAGGATGCGTTGTAGTTTGGTGATGGTGTAGGGTCGGGACAAGGTACGACGGTCAGGCGGTAGTAGATGACGGACGCGATGTACGTGTTCGCCACCTCCGCTCGACCTTTTAGGGACAGTTTCCTCTCGGCCCATTGCCGGGCGAGAGTGACCACCCTACTCGTTATCTCGTTCCAGTTCTTCTCCACTTGGAGGTCCGGACCAAACCAGACCCCGAGCAACTCAACCGGGCCGTCGGTCCAGCGTCCCACGACGGAGGCGCTGGTGGACGGCATGGGCTTGCTTCTCCAGGTGCCTAGTCGCAAGCCCACTGACTTTTCCCGGTTGATTTTCGCTCCTGTCACCGCTTCGTAGTTTTTCAGTGTCTCGCCGACCAGCTCGATGTGCTCGTGGCTAGACACTATGACGGTGACGTCGTCCGCGTATGCAGACACGCTCGTCCCGCATCCCAATTCTCGCGGGATGCCCCTTAGAGTCGCCAGCTTCCGCAGTAGTGGCTCAAGAGTCAATACGTATAGAAGCGCCGAGAGGGGGCATCCCTGACGACCGAACGTGCAATGTCGAAAGGTCTCGATAGATGTCCATTTACGCGAATTACCGAACGGATGCCTCTGTACAAGGCAGCTATCCAGCCGCGGAAGACGGGACCGAAACCAGCCGCTCTCAGGACTGCCTCCAAGTATCGATGGTCTACCCTATCAAAGGCTTTTGATTGATCCAAGTTGATCAGGGCCCCACCCATGCCAGGTTCGTTAACTACCCTGTCTATGATGTAGCGCATCAGATGGAGGTTGTCATGGATGGTCCGGCCTGGCACGGCGCATGTTTGCGCCTTGTCGACCAGTTTCTCGATGACAAGCGCCAACCTCTTGGCTAGCACCTTGGCCAAAATTTTCAAGTCTGCATTAAGCAGAGTGATGGGCCTAAAGTTATCTATTACATTTCCCTTGTTTAGATCTTTCTTCAGCAGTGTTACGGCTCCTCGGCTCACAAAACCAGGAATGCTCCCGTTTTGCTGCCAGTTGCAGTACACCGCCGCCAAGAGATCTCCAAACAAGTCTGGCATACAATTGTAAAGCTCGTAGGGTAGACCATCCAAACCCGGTGATTTGTCCCTCGAGCATTCTGCCATCGCTTCCCGCACTTCCGCCGCCGTGATGGCACCTTCGCAGCACCCTGCCTTTCTTGTCGAGAGTCGTGGTAGGCTATGTAGGTAGGCACTGAAGTCCACCCTACGTTCTTGCCCTCCACTCGTTCCGAACAGTCGGGCAAAATGCTGCTGAAAGGCCTCACACATTTTACTTGGCTCGAGCAATTCGCGCCCCTGTTCATCTACCAGTGACCGAATGGTGGCTTTGTTGCCCTGTTGCGCCTCTGCCACCGGGCCTCTCTCGCGGCTCCAACACCTTCGTTCCTTAGAGCACGCATCCTAGCTCTGACAGCACATCCTTCGTGTTTGGCGTTGAAGTGTTGGTCGAGGGCCAACCTCGCCGCCAAAACGTCGGATGCGATGCCGCTTCTAATTGCCTCTTCTAGCTTCTTAACTAGCTCACCCTCTACTCTATTTCTATCTATGGCTAGTGCTTTGCTGTACCTAATCGCTTCTGCTTTTACTGCTCTCTTGAGGGCAAACCACCATTTGTTGTTGATGATGGCTCCCGTCAAAGCCCTCTTTACTAGTGTGCTAATCCGGTCTCTGAAAACTTGTCTCGATGGGAAAGACGCGTTTAGTTTCCAGTATCCGGGACCCTGCCTAAGTGTCTTACCTAAGTCTAGCGTACATGTCACAAGTTTGTGATCCGTGTAGCTGACTATGTGGAATTGTGGACATCCTATGCTATCTCTATCTACTGTCCTACACAGTATCCTATCTAGATACGATCTCGACGACCCGATGCGGTTGCTCCATGTCCACGTTGGCGCATTCGGGTGGTCTAGTCGAAACCTGTCAGACAGTTGAAAGCGTCTGAGCAGGTCTCTGAGGCATTTGCATCCCCGTCTATTCCTATCTCTACCCACGTAGTCTACATGCGTGTCCAAGGTAGCATTCCAATCCCCCACTAAGAGTAAAGGACGAGACGTTCCCAAGAAACTTCTAGACGTTGAAAGAAATCCGCCCGACCTGTTAAGGGCGGTGCGTAAACTGATACGAGCCGAAAAGCGCACCCATTGCTGCCGTCGACATCCAGGACGACCAGTCTACCCTCCGGGTCTACGAATATTGTCCTTACATTGAGATCCAGACTCTTGTGAAAAAGTACCGCGGTGCCACTACCGCCCATTCTCGGCAGACAGGGGGAAAAATAAATGTTGAACTGTCCGCCAAACATGGTCTTTAGGGCCCGCGGATTGTGGAGTCTGGTCTCGCTTATGGCTATGATTTCTAACTTATGTGACTTTATGTCATTTAAGAGGTACCCTTGTTTCCAAGGGGACCCCAAGCCACGCGCATTTACACAACCAATCTTGATCATAGTTCTAATGAATTAGAATACAGAGGGTTACTTACTGCTCGAAAGTTTTTGCTTTCTCCTCCGTTGGTTTGTCCTCGAGAAGATCCCAGTACAGTTTCTTTGTGAGATATTTTTGGCATTTACCAACCGCACTGGGGAAAATGCCTTTGAGTGTGTGGTGCAGACTTTTGGAGTGGTATTATTTTGATGTGGTCTGGTGGTGTTGTGTATGGGTGTTTTGTTTGTTTTTATGTCATCTTCTGTTATGTTTGTTTTTGATTGGATGTATTCCATCAATTTGTGTTTTTGGTGTCTATGGCTGTGAGCATGTTTGCTGTATATGTTTTTGTGGTGTTGGTGTGGCTGTTGTTTGCGTTGGGTTTTGAAATGTCTTCGGGAGATGTATTTCCCCCTGCTTTGTTCGTGTTTGCATTTGGTTTGGTTGTGTTTCTGCTCTTTATTTTCCTTCTTTTTGTAGCTATTTGCCATTCCTCACTGGTTTCGTCTTCCGACGAAATTTCTGAGGAATCAGAAGGGGTAGGGGTATGTTGTGGGCTTCTATGTATGTCTGTGTAAGTGGTTGTGTTGTTGTTTTCGTTGTTGTTGGTTGTTGAGTGTTTGTGTGTGTTGAGTGCGGTATAAGGGATGGGGGATCAGTTTGTGTGTGTTTTCTTTGTTTTTCTGTTCCTTTGGGTTTTGCTGTTGATGGTAGTGTTGGTATTTTTCCAGGTGTCGAGTGGTTTTTGGTTGATGACGGATTAGCTTGGTGTGCTTCTCTTGTCGTCTTCTGTGTTGATGGTGGTGTGGTAGTAGAGCTTTTTTTTCCGGAGTGCTTTGGTTGTGGTAGTGGTTGTTGTTGTTGCTCTTGGTGTGCAGTGTTGGGCACGTCTTTTTCAAGTGTGTTTCGCTCCACACAAATAGCAGCGTGGTCGCCTGCCCTCTACCACTATATAGAGTTTGTAGCCTCCTGGCAGTTCTATAGCGGTGGGTATCTTCTCTCTTGCTGCTTCATCCAATTGAAGCAGGAATTCGATTGATTTGCCCACATAGTCTTTCTCTCCTAGAACCGCGATTTCCAGGATGTTTGTCTCTGACATTGTCTCTGACATTTCAAAGCAGATGGCAGAGACCACCCATTGTGTTTCGACATCAAATGGTATGTTTTTTATTTGGACTTTCGTGACCCTTTTGTTTAAATAGACTGGTATCATTACCAAGTCGTCCGAATGTAGCTCCAATGTGGAAAAACGTTTTGCTAAACTTTCGTTGAGGAAACGTACTTGGACTGTACCAATTTGTTTCCCCAACTGATATATTCCTTGGAGTCCCATACAGGACGAAGGCATTTATCGATTTTTTCCTGCGGTGCATTTCTGTTTCTCTTGTTTTTTTTTTTTATTACTTTATAAATTATTGTTTTTTTTTGCGTGTTTTCCACGATGTGTTGTGGAATATGAAGGTGCAATTTGTCTCCTTCTTTGGAGAAGAGTGCCTTGTGCGGTTTATCTCTTGTGTGGTGAATGTTACAATTGTTCTTTTTTGTTTTGTTACGTCCGCAAAATTCGTTTTGAATTTGGCAGTAGAAGTGTTAATTGTGGCAGTGTTAATTGAAGTCATGGTAGTGGTGTTGGTGTTGGCGGTATTAGCAGCAGAAGGCTTGGATGTAGCATTTGACGTCGTAGTAGTGGTGTTGGTGTTGGCGGTGTTGTCTTTGGTAGGCGGCTTTGTGCCAATTTCGTTGTTGTTGTTGTTGGTGGTGATGGTGGTGGTGCTGGCATTCATGTTTTCGTTTGTATTCATTTTTGAAATCCCTTTCTCTGTCCCTTTATCATCAAGATAGATAGATAGATAGATAGATAGATAGATAGATAGATAGGTAGATAGATAGATAGATAGATAGATAGATAGATAGATAGATAGATAGATAGATAGATAGATAGATAGATAGATAGATAGATAGATAGATAGACAAATTAAATGTTCTCTTCTTAATTTTAATCTTCTTTATTCTTTGTTGCTCTTGATTACCGATTGCTGTCTTTATTTCTATTTTATTAATTTGACCATAATTAATGAGACTGATGCCGAAAATGGTAAAATGTAATGCGAGATCAAAGAAATATTTGTAAATTTAAATTCTATTCGTTTATTAACAATACAGAAAACATATGATAATAACGCTAATAATAATAATAATAATAATAATGATAATAATAATAATGATAATGATGATGATAATGATAATGATAATAATAATAATAATAATAATAATAATATAATAATAATAATAATAATAATAATATAATAATAATAATAACAACAACAACAACATCAACGACAGAAACTACGACAACAACAATCCAATTGGATAACTCTACATGTTAGTCATGTTATTTACACAGAAAATCAGATAATGGATGCGCACGAACCCACACAGACAACAGGCATACACACAACACACGCACATACACATACATACAGATATATGTATATATATATGTGTGTGTGTGTGTGTGTGTGAATATATACATACATATATATATATACAGATTGTATATACATGTATATATATATATATGTGTGTATATATATACATACTATATATGCATATATACATACTATATATATGTGTATATTTATATATATATATGCATACATACATACTTGGATTATGATAGTCAGGCATATATATATGGCTATATGCACATGCATAAAATACACATACATACAAACATACAAAGATATATACACATATAAATACATGCATATATATATATATATATATATATATGTATGTATGTATAAATACACATATATATAAATGTATATTTTAAATACATATCTCTGTATGTGTTTGTATATATATATATACACACATATATATACACATATATATATATACATATAAATATATATTTATACATACATATACATATATATATATACATGCATACACATATATATATACATACATATATACATATACAAATACAAGCATGCCTAAACACAGAAACACTCATCACCTATACACATACATCCAAAAATTTACACACACAAATATGTATATGTATATGTATGTATAAATATAAATACATACACACACATTTATATAAATATTTGTATATATATATTTATACATATGTACATACAAACATATATATATATATATATATATATATATATAATATATATATATATATTATATATATATATATATATACGACTAAGTATCATGTTATAGATAATTATAATAATCCCGTTGCATAGCTTTATATTTTTCTCTACAACCGCATGTAAAATCCGTATGCATATACATAATACATACACACAATCTTGTACACCCACTTGTGTGCGCGTTTGTATAAAATATATGTATGCATATAGTGATAAAAACACATATATGCATAGAAATATATAATTTTTTTTCTTGATGCTTGTATACGTTCGACTAATTAGCGAATTACTATTACAAGCCCACGTAAAAATGTAGAATATGCGCTATTCACTTAAAGAGATACAAATAACGGTTTTGATCATTTATCGAAATATGTAGATAAAAGACATGAAATCGCATACTTGCATGCAAATATATATGCGCACTCATATATTTTTGCGAGACACCTACACACATATGTATATGCAAGCATTTATGCATATCCATACCTATTCCAAATATCCCACGCATTCTATCTAGAGTAAGGATCATGTACTACAACAGCTTGGAATTCAAAGGCCCATAATTCTTTAATATGTTGCTAAAAGCCTGTGAGATCTATATGGAATGGGGATAGATGTTTTGAATCATCCTGCCCTTCTGTTATTCCAGATCCCAGGTGAATCTACATCATAGCAAGAATTCTCAAAAGAGGACAGCAATATGAAAGTCTTTCATTCTCCAAATGCCGACCACAAAAGAATGGCGATTGAGGTGATGATACTGGCGGTGTTACATCATACCTGGGGCATTTGATCTGAGACATATATAAGAATATGAATATGAATATATGTGGAGGCGCAATGGTCCAGTGGTTAGGGCAGCGGTTTCGATTCCTACATATAAATGGCGATGAGCCGTTGCAAGTGACAAATATTTTAGCCTACACTCTTGGACTGAAGCCTGCATATAAGTTCATATCAGAGCAGGTTCTCTCCATTGAAGCCATATAACTAAGTTGTATTTTATCGTCAAATGCATCTTGCATATTTTCGCTCCAGCAGGTTATCGAAGGTGGAGGCGCGTGGCTTAGTGGTTAGGGTGTCAGCATCATGATCGTAAAATTGTTGTTTCGATTCCTGGACCGGGATGCACGTTGTGTTTTTGAGCAAAACACTTCATTTCACGTTGCTCCAGTCCACTCAGCTGGCAAAAAGGAGTAATGCTGCGATGGGCTGGCGTCCCGTCTAGCTGGGGAACACATACACCATTGAAACCGGGAAACCGGGCCCATAAGCCTGGCTAGGCTTTAAAAGGGCGCATTAATTTAATAGTGGAGGTGCAATGGCCCAGTGGTTAGGACAGCGGACTCGCGGTCGGAAGATCTCGGTTTCGATTCCCAGACCGGGTATTGTGTGTGTTATTGAGCGAAAACACCTAAGGCTCCACGAAGCTGCGGCAGGGGATGGTGGCGACCCCTGTTGTACCCTTTCGCCCCCAACTTTCTCTCACTCTTTCTTCCTGTTTCTTGAGTAACGCTGGTGGGGAACTCATACGCCATAGAAACCAGGAAACCGGGTCCATGAGCCTGGCCAGTCTTGAAAAAGGGCGCAAAAAGAATATCAGTATATACACAAATACCAGATGTGAAGACGCGCATGCTTTACACAGGAGGCTAATCCACTGAATATACGAAGAATACTGACGACGACGACGATGATGATGATGATGATAATGATGATGATGATGATGATGATGATGATGATAATTGTTGTATTCCAAGACGGTTCTGAAATTTCTTACCGAACAAGCTGCACAAAATTATTTTTGCATGAGCCATATCTTAGCTCGCTCGCTCGCTTCCTCCCTCCATCAAATTGACGTCGCCTGAACAGTTGCACGGTGTACCACACGTCAGTTTTTCAAAGTAATCGGAGAGCAACGTGAGATGGAGTGTTTTGCCTAAGAACATAACGCCCTACCTGATCCAGTAACTGAAAGCCCGCTCGATCTCACGCTCATCAGTGCGACACCCTAACCACTAAGCCATGCGCCCTCACACACTGAATACTACTCTTTTACTCTTTTGCTTGTTTAAGTCATTTGACTGTGGCCATGCTAGAGTACAGCTTCAGTCGAGCAAATCGACGTCTAGTACTTATTCTATCGGTCTTTTTTGCCGAACCGCTAAGTTACGGCGACGTAAACACACCAGCATCGGTTGTCAAGCGATGTTGGAGGGACAAACACAGACACACAAACACATACACACACAGACATATATATATATATATATATATACATATATACGACGGGCTACTTTCAGTTGCTTACGAACCACATGGTTCCGGATTCAGTCCCACTGCGTGGCACATTGGGCAAGTGTCTTCTACTATAGCTGCAGGCCGACGAAAGCCTTGTGAGTGGATTTGGTAGACGGAAACTGAAAGAAGCCCGTCGTATATATGTATATATATGACGCCATGATAGATCGTTAGCTACTACACATTGTTTTTCTCTCCTTGTTTTTTTCTGTGTTCCTTTCTGTGGAAGAGCGTAGGCTCGAAACGTAAAAGACTTTTTCTATTCCTGAGCGTTATACTAATACATCTGTTTGTTTGTACACCACCTGCCTTCGTCTTTTGTTTATTTTCGTAAAATTTCCCTTTATATGTATATATATATATGCATATGTGTGTGTATGTTTGTGTGTCTGTGTTTGTCGCCCCAACATCGCTTGACAACCGATGCTGGTGTGTTTACGTCCCCGTAACCTAGCGATTTGGCGAAAGAGACGATAGAATAAGTACTTAGGCTTACAAAGAATAAGTCCTGGGGTCGATTTGCTCGACTAAATGCGGTGCTCTAGCAAAGTCACAGTCAAATGACTGAAGCAAGTAAAAGAGTAAAAGAGTAAGGAGAGTATTCCTCACCAATGAAGAATCAAAAGTTACTGGATTGCAAACCGGTTCTTGAAATATCAACATAAACTTATTTTCATGGGAATGTATTGATACAGATATGCGTTCATTAAAGATTATATTAAAAAAGAGAGAAGAACTCATTTTGGCAAACCGAGAAATATATAACATCTGTGTTAAATAGTTATTGAAAAATAAACATTGGATCTTTACGGTTTGAATGGCAGTTTTTTCTAGAGGTGTCATATGAAATTGTCACCCATAATTATGACCCTAGTATCGATCTATTGCATTTCAATCTGTTTTAGGGTTAAGGTTAGGGTTAGGGGGGGTATCTTTTTTTCTTCACAAATGTAAATAAAGCCAATCTGTTTCTTAAACGAGGGACATATTCATACGGCACAGAATGTTGTTTACCTCAATGGACGTCAGTGATTGGTTGAAATTTCAGAAATTGAAGGAAAAAAAACAACAAATATCTTACAAACTATAGAATTTTCTCAATAAAGCCAAGAGAAAAAGATGTTTTATAAACACATTCTACCAGTATACGGAGTTTAAAATTTTTTAGTTACCTAGAAATTATGTTAAAAACTGCCGTTCAAACCGAAAAGATCCTAGACATTTTATATACAGCAGTAGCATACTGAGTTAGCTTATAATCCGCAGCTGATATTTTATTTTAAGAATTTAAAAGAAACTGACGTTTCAGTTGAGAATGAGTTTTGTTACTCAATCGATGAATGCTATGGAAGTTATGTGAGACTCCCTCCAAGTTTCACACTGTTCCACACAGAATGCATGGTAAGGCGAAGCTAAGGCTTAAAATGTCGTGCGTAATGATGCAAAACCGGGAAAATTTAATGGATTCTAGTGTAGACTTTCGCCACAGATTCTTTATTTTGTCCTTATGATCTTTCGTTGATCTTTTGCCGGAGGTCTACACTGTTCTATTCGTACTGTGATCAAAAGCATTCAAGCCACAATCATCTCGTATTTATTTTTCATTTTTCATGTTTATTGCATCTGAGACTTCATCATACAGCTAATTTTTATGACGGTATTTTGTGATATAACAGGAATTTTGATACTATCTACTAATAGCAGTTGAAAATACTATGTGAGAAGTTTCCTCGTTAGCTCAAACGCTTATGGAGTCAAATGCCACTGGATTTAGGCTCAATCAAGAGGAATACGTACATTTAATAACCAACGAACCTCGAGTTGATTATCTACGCAGTTTCTCGACGTCCAATTCATAGGCGAGAATACGCTGGATGAAGTAGTCCAAAATATTCTGTTAGATAAATTAGTCCTAGAAATTCTATAGTTCCAGAAAAAAGATGTACAGGTCATGGAAGGAACATCATAATCACAAATCCGCTAAAGCAGAAGTCTTCTTCTTCTTCTTCTTCTTCTTCTTCTTCTTCTTCTTCTTCTTCTTCTTCTTCTTCTTCTTCTTCTTCTCTTCTTCTTCTTCTAAGCAGGACTCACGCCATTAGCCACAAAGAATAATCTCTAATTCGAGCCTACTCTAAGCTACTAAGAATGCATGTGGCAACTTGAAGATCCACTCACCACATGCGATAGACTGGCGGGTTGCACGGGCGCGAAAGCTACGCTGTTATCCTCATTCCGTAAACGGTGGTTTTTAACGGGTGGAAAGCTGAAGTATCCTGGGTTACAAGCATTCACAATCTAGACTAGGGTCTGAAAGTTTACCAGACCATAGTGGGTTATACCATGGTTCCTCTGCTTTGTGGCAGAAATAGGAAGAAAGAGTGAGAGAAAGTTGTGGTGAAAGAGTACAGCGAGTCCGCTGCCCTAACCACTGGGCCATTGCGCCTCCACCGTATTGTTGCTGTCAAATAATACCACCCCTCTGGCTAGGCGAGCAAGCCTAAACTAACATAAATCTCCATAATTTGTCATTGCCCTCTTTCTTTTCGTCTGGAAGGAGATGCATCGCCGATGGCCTTCACAGGCCTTCAGAGATTGAACGGCTAAATGGCATTGTTATTCTTAAACTATTGCGAGTCGATGACAGCACAAATAGCGTGCACATCGATGCGAATTCTAGCGGATGAAAATGGTTAGTGCAAGCCTAGAATGTTGGACACAAGAAGAGGAGCACGCAACAAGTGAGACACGAACGCCTGAATGTAGCACACTTGGTCGCGTAAACAAAGAGGTGTGGGTTCGAAGCCCACGAGTACGGAAAAACCTAATATTCCCCAGCATCATTAGACTATTTTCTTTAGTCATTGCGCGGTGATCGCCTATAAGCTTTAAGCTTATAAAATACTAACATATATATATATATATATACACACACACACACACACACACACACATATATATATATATATATATATATATATATATATATATATATATATATAAACATGGTGATGTGCGATGCAAAAGGTGGTGCAAGATATGAACCGCATAGCTGTGATTTTAACAGATATTGGGTGAAAGAGTTTCCAATTTTCACCATATGATTGGGCAACTGTGAATTTTTATATTTTGTACAGCAACTTTGATGTCTCAAAATAACGGAAAAAAGTAGCATGCTCGTGAATATATACCAACTTATTTGAAAAGGAGTCTTATTGATTCTGTTACAAATATTGATTCCGATGTGTTTACTTGTGCCACAAGTCATTTTTAACGAAGCTATAAAACCAAGCAGATTGCGTGAACGCCTTGCATCTCCACGTTCAAAAGATAAAAATAAGCTTCCTGGTTATTTTCAAGAAATGAATGAAGCGTACAGAAATCGTTACTAATAATTGGATCATTAAAAAAATGAACGTATATTCATTAAAAGCGGATTATGGTATATCATAACTAATTGTCTAATAAGCGCTAAGAGCTTTAAGAATGCTCTCTATCAAAGAAGTTATCTAAACAGTTCTGCACCAAGATCCAGTTGATAGTATAAAAAACCATTGCCCCTCAGCGATACTACATTATCGCGATGCATTTACAATATGGCGGTTAATGCTGATAATAAATTCGCCATTTTCAATGCTGTTGGATAAGTTTATGCATACAGATTGCAGAGCTTTGTGGATGATATATGTACGACCCTCTGATGAAAATAGTAGATTGCACAAAGAAATCTGAATTACTTCAAATCAGATTAGAAAAGGAGGATAGATATTTACCATTGTGGACTCGTACTTTGCAAAAAGAATTATACAGTCTTGAAAATGTTGTTGCATGCACTACTGATGGGGCATCATCAGTGACAGGCCGCTATCATGGTTTTGTTGGATGTTGGAAGAAGGAAGTGTTGAATATTTTCGTGGTGCAACATCTTGTAAACGTATTTCAGTGCAAACCTTCACGCATCATTAATAGAAATTTTTTGTTCCTTCTCGAGCCATATCTGGCTCATAGGGCTGGTTCCCCAGTTTCCTTGGCGTATAGGTTCCTCACCTGGACGGGACGCCGGTCCGTCGCAGGTGAGCTGCAAGATACAGGAAGACAGAGTTAGAGAAAGTTGTGGCGAAAGAGTCAGCAGAAGTTCGCTATTACCTTCTGCCGGAGCCGCGTGAAGCTTGGGTGTTTCACTCTTAAACACACTCTTCGCCCGGTCTTAGATTCGAACCCGCGATCTCTCGACCGCGAGTCCGAGTCATGTATGCATATTTACAGAACCAACACTAGGCCATGTGCCTCCCTATTAATGTAAATAACCATGGTAAAATCAAATGCTGAAAGTGGCACCATGTTTCGACAGCTCTGCTAGACCAGACCGATAAGGTAAACATTTTGTAGTGTTTTCCCAGGAGTTTTGGTCGCAACAGCTATTAAAATTCGATTTGTTTTCTTCATCGTCATAATTCTGACACTTTTACTTCACATATTAGCCTAACCTTAGTGATATTTACAGTAAAATGGTTCTCTTTATGTTTAAAATACCTTTAAATTGTTTTCCAAAGCATCTTTAAATCGTCTTCTTTAAGTTTAGACTTTAATCTTTCAAACTTCTCTAAAGTTACATCTTACATTGCTGAGAACTCCTTAAATTTTTGAAGTTGACCTTTGAAAAGATTGTGATGGAAAAGATTAAGATTTTTGTTTTAATTGATGTGATATATTAGTTGCTTTAACATGAAAATTATTTTGAGAAAATTTTTTTAAATAGCTATGAAATGAAAATCACCATGTTAATTATTTTCTAAATATTTAGCAAAAACAAACTTCATTTTCACTTTCAAGAAACAGTATCAGGCGTACAATTCAGCATAAACGGATCTTGTATGCATATTTACAGAACCAACAAAATTTCGTGTGTAACTAATTTATTGCAGAGAAGTTTGAAAACTTCACATCCACATTCATTTTAAATTCAATATGTGACTACTGAAGCTTTCAAACTGCTCAACAAATTATTCAGTTTCTGTCACATATAGAATTTTGTTGGTTCTGAAATTATGCATACAAGATTACTTTTGTTGTATTATATGTATGTTATGGCTTTTCTGAAAGAAACAATGAATTTAGTATTTGTTAACTCTTAAAATAAAATAAAATGTAACATTTTAGAAAATCAAAGAAAGGAAAAATAAAGAAAGCTTCTAACAATGCTGGAAGTTTTACAAAAAAATACTTTATGCCTTGGGTGCAAAGACCTATTTTCAGAAGGAAGTAGTGAAAGAGATGTGTAGTTACATCGTATTTAAATTGCTCGGCGTTGGGGTAGCAGTATCAGAAGCAGCAACCAAAACATCGACGTAAATATACGTTTCTTGGACTGCTTCCTTTTGAAGATAGTCTTTTGCACCCGAAATATAAAGGTTGGTTTTTGTAAAACATTCTGCATTGTGTCAATAGCGTCGATGTACAATTTTTTCAGCCAGATTTTCGACCTTATTGCAAGCCTCACCAGTTCTTCCTCACAACTTTTTCGGATTCTAGACATCGAGACAAAGAAAATGATACACTAACCTCAAAAATGTCCTCACATGTTTTGAGTAATTTTAATGATTTCTGTGCATGCTGGTGTGCAATTTGTTAGTGTGATGAAATCATTCTACATTATATCTATGGGTTGATACATGATTCATCAGCTCAATGTTGTTTAATATATATATATATATATATATAATATATATATATATATATATATATATATATATATATTAGCTACAGAGGCAGTATTAATACATCATGGATATATTTATCTCCACTTAAATATGGATGTTCTGTTAGAACAATCTATACTGCAGTAGATACCTCGAGAGAAACTCTTATATTGGCTTTTGGTGGAACATGCTCTCTTGTTTATATCTCAAGTGGGGAGATAAATCCCCGCCATCTCCAGCGCTGAGACCACCTGATGACGTGATTTCGACCTCACTTGGCCTTGTCAATGATGAAGTTCCACCGCTAGAGATAGCCGTGACTCGTATATAGAAAAACAGCACCAGAACAGGCGCTAGTGTCGCTATGAACCAATGAGCTTATTAAAAGTATATATATATATACTTATTTTAAAATAGTGTACATTTAAACACAAAAGAAAACTACCTTTTAACAGGTAATTTTTACATGCTAGAAGAAGCAGCTAATACGGCTAAAACCACGATTTAATAGCAATTTTCGAAGGAGATGAAAATTAAAAGCTTTTACCTTGTTATTTTTATTCGCGGTTATACCGTGGTTTCAAATTTCTTTAGCAAATAAGATATATATATATTAACGACAAAAGCAGTATCAATACCCTGTTGTGAAACAACATTTTGTGTGTGAGTGGAGGTGGTGGATTTGGCTGTATATTTTAAGTTTCTTACTAGTTGTACTCAGTTTGGGTATATGATGTTGTTTTTCATTGTAGTAGTAGTGATTGTGGTGCTTGTAGTACTGTGTTGCTGTTGTTTTGGGAGATGGTCTGAGTGTGTCGCTGAGGGAGGTGTTTCTTCAGTCCATTAGAAACTATCGGGGATTTTGTCTGAATATTTCTTTTTTTCCTTTTTCTTCGTTCTTTACTTGTTGCTCTTTGTTTTCTTCACTGTCGCTGTGGAGTACGCGAAGTATTTTTCCGAAGATCTAATGTCCTACAATCCACCACCTTAATGATAACAACAACAGCAACAACAACAACAACAACAACAATAATAATGGTTTCAAATTTTGGCACAAGGCCAGTAATTTTAGCGGAAGGGATAAGTTGATTATATCGACCTCATGATTGGTACTTTTTATCTATCCCGAGAGGATGAACGGCAAAGTCGACCTCGGCAGTATTTGAACTCAGAAATGTCACGAAGCATAAAGCCTGAAATCTGGTGGGGGACTAGTTTATTATATCAACCCCAGTGTTTCACTGATACTTAATTTAGCAGCCCCCGAAAGGATGAAAGGCAAAGTCGACCTCGGCGGAATTTGAACTCAGAACGCGAAGACGAGTGAAATGCCGCTCAGCAATCTGCGCGGCGTGCTAACGTTTCTGCCAGCTCACCGCCTTTTTCATTATAGTAGTAGTAGTAGTAGTAGTAGTAGTAGTAGTAGTAGTAGTAGTAGTAGTAGTAGTAGTAGTAGTAGTAGTAGTAGTAGTAGTAGTGATACCCACCACGAAGAAATGATGAAGCTCAGTAATTATCTATTAAGCAACAACTACCCTTAAAAACATACTATCTACTCCAATTATGAAGAAAAGAGAAGATGAAACCATTAAACTGTCTACAGTCTGTCTACCCTATGTGAAGGCCTCTCCAAAAAGATACAAAATATATGCGGCCCATACGACATCAGGACAGTATTCAAGAGTAATACAACACTTCGCAATTATCTTCTTCGGGTAAAACCACCAATAGAAGAGAATATGACCAAAAACTGCGTGTACTCCATCGCAGGCAGCAGTGGTAGGTTATACAATGGCGAAACATGCCACCCCCTAAAAATAAGGGTAGAAGAACATCGCAAAGCTGTGACACGAGGAGATATTGATAAATCGGGTATAGCTGATCATGTAGGGGGAAATGGAGACCACCTCCCCCTGTGGGATGAAATTAAAATAATAGACAAAGAACATCATTGGAAAATACGAAAACTAAAAGGAGCAGCACATATGCTAGGACACAACAACCTCCTAAACAGACCGAGTGCAGGTATGAATAGCATATGGAAAACCGTATTAAGGATGGATAGAAAATAATAGATTTATAAGCCCCAAAAGTCACTCCATAATTCACGGGCATACGGTGTAGTGGGTAAGAGCGCGGCTACTAACCCCGAGATTCCGAGATCGATTCCAGGCAGTGAATAATAATAATGATAATAATAATAATAATGATAATGATAATAATAATAATAATAATAATAATAATGATGATGATAACAACAACAACATCGAAAAATACCTTAGGAATGAGAACCCAGGTTCGAAATTTCCCCAAGACACCTGATAAAGGCTGGAGGTTATAATAAGCAAAACAAGATGAGGACAAATATCCGTCAAATGTAAATAATATAAATAATGTACATAATTCCTTATCTCTTAAATATAGAACTGTATCCTTGAAAGTAGTTTCTGTTAATTCCATCCAGTAAAAGAGGTACTTCGTTTCTCTTCATATACACACATTCACACAGAGACGATTCTCTGTTTTTAATTAAAAATACCTCCAACATTACACAAAGATTACACAAATTCTTCAAACACCATGGGCTAGCCATCACCACTGAAAAAGATAATGACTCAGTTAACTTCTTAGACGCTAACTTTAACCTCAATACATCATCTTCTCAACCCTACCATAAACCTAATAACAATACCACATACATACACGAAGCAACCATCCTTATGATATTATAAATAATCTAGCCTCTAACTTAGAAAGTAGAATTAACCTTTTATCATCCAATGAAGAAATTTTTAACAAGCACAAAGACTATTATAAGCTAGCACTTAAGAACGCAGGATATAAATATCAAATGAATTACAACAAAAACAACAATACCTATTCTAATCATCCCAATAATTAACAAGAAATAATCAATAATAACCATACGACTGAGCCCACATCATCGAGTAAATTACAAAACCCTGACATACAATTAAATTCTCTCAATAATATTCAACAGCGAAACATTACCAAAAAACACAAATCCTACAACAACAATAAACGTCATTATAATAATCTCTATAAACATGAACACCATAATCATAATAATTTCTCTAATTGAACGGTTAATACTATTTTTACCAACCCACAAATCACCAAAAACACTATTATTAATAAGGAACCTAAACATAAGCATACAGGCAACGAATACCGAAAACAAATAACCATAGATGGTGATAAAAACATGAAACATACTTTAAAAATCTAACTTATCCCACTACATCTCATCCTCCTAGTAACTCATATAACTACATAACTAATATTAATAAAGTTAGGGGGAATAATACGAAAAGAAAAAAGAAACCTCCACTGCGTAGCACCTTGGGCAAGTGTCTACTTCTTATAGCCTCAGGCCGACCAAAGCCTTGTTAGTGGATTTGGTAGACGGAAACTGAAAGAAGCCCGTCGTATATATGTATATATATATATATATATATATATATATATATATATATATAATATATATATATATATATATATATATATATATATATATATATATATATATAATATATATATATATGTATGTATATATATTATATATATAATATATATATATTATATATATATATATTATATATATATATATATATATATATATATATATATATGTGTGTGTGTGTGTGTATATATATATATATATATGCGTGTGTGTGTTTGTGTATCTGTGTTTGTCCCCCTAGCATTGCTTGACAACCGATGCTGGTTTGTTTATGTCCCCGTTACTTAGCGGTTCGGCAAAAGAGACCGATAGAATAAGTACTGGGCTTACAAAAGAATAAGTCCCGGGGTCGAGTTGCTCGATTAAAGGCGGTGCTCCAGCATGGCCGCAGTCAAATGACTGAAACAAGTAAAAGAGTAAAAAAGAGTAAAGAGTATATGTAAGAATGGATGACCCACTAAATACAAATCACCACGAAAATAAGGAAAACAACAACATAATTTGGAATATAATTCCTTTTGCTAAGCATTTAAAATCTAATTTTATTAAATCAGTAGTAAAGATTGTTTGCCGACATAACATGGCAGTCTTGGTTTAGGACGAAAGTTGCTGTAATTTGGTCCCATGAGACATCGTCTCCAGCTGGCTATACGACACGATCTGTGTCCTTATATTTTCGAACAAGGGAATCTAGCACCCCCTCTCAGCACAAACGTACAACGTTGTGAGATTTTAAAATAGTAATTTTCTAATATATTAAATCAATTAGAAATATTATTAAAGTAAACTTTAAGAACTCTAGATATGCAAAAATATTTAATAACAAAGCGATCAGATTTGGATTTTCAGTATCTCCAAACTTATTTAGGATCATCTCCTCATTTAGCAATAGGAAACTAAACCAATTCTACAATAAATTAACTCCTTCTGATATACATGCTAACCCTAATAATTCCATATCTAACAACAACTATCAAAATCACACAACCTTAATTACCCTTCATACATAGACATAACAATAGAATATCAAAAAATAGTCCTAATTGTAACTGTAGAACCCTAAGTAGTTGAGGGGTAAAAGGTAACTGTAAAGCGAAAAATGTAGCATACCAAGCTATAATTATAACCCATAATCTCTCTAAATTCAAGAACATTGGGTGTACGCACAACCCTTTTAAATTACGATTAAATAACCATAAATCATCTTTTAACGACCCCTAGGAAAGAAAATAGTACAGGTCTATCAAAAAGGTTTGGCAACTGAAAATAGGTAACATAGATTACAGGATTTCTTGGAAAATTATCTCTTCAGCTCCGTCTTATGGGCATAATAACAGGATTTGGTTTTTGTGCTTGGAAGAGAGTTATAATATTATGTAAATGAATAATTCTCTTTTGAATTCGAGAGATGAAGTTTTTTTTTCTTCTTGTAAACATATATCAAAATTCCTTTTTTATTAACCTCAAATAATTTTCTCCACCTTGTTCTTATTCTCATTATTACTCCTTCTTATAATATAGTTCTACGTATAATACCTCCCTCTACATAATTACCACCTTTTTATATATAATTCCTATTATCTATACTCTCTATATTAACTACCTTACACTACTTGTTCATTCATATGCTATTTCCCGACCCCAATATTATATGACCCTTTCACACTTCTAATTAATTATATAACCTATACCAGAAATTCACATTTCTTCCCTTCTTGCTCAATACATTTTTTAGTCAAAGTATTTTATACCATCACTTAAAATATACACACACATATATACATTTTTATTGTATGTTATATATTTTTCCCAATATGTTCTTAAATACACTTCTCTCACCTATTATAATTACTACTACTTATATTATTATTATCATAATCAACTTTTGCCAATCTATTTGATATTTAAACTCTTGCTTGTTCTATTGATATACACAGTCATTCTTTAATAGTTTTCAGAGTATATTATTCATTTTTCTTTCCTTTGTAATTTTACCACCATCTCCAAAGCTCTTTCATACTTTAATATTAATACCATTTAATATATTGATAAATTTTACATCATACCCCTCTTTTGTTCATTTATCACTTTTATAGTTATTACTTTTACATATGTCATATAATATTCATATTATAATTATACTTCTCTATATCCGTATACATATGTCCATTTATACCACCATATGCTCCCATATATGTATGTGTGTATATACATGGGTGTGTGTTTGTATGTATGCACGTATATATATGTATGTTTGTGTATATATGTATGTATGTGTATGTGTATGCGCCTATATATGTATGTATATACATATATATGTGTGTGTGTATGTATGGGTGTATATATATATGTACGAATGTGTATGTGTGAGTGTATAAATATATGCGCATATCTTTTTATATTTTCTTCTAGTTTTTCTTCGTATTTGCTTGCTTTTTTATATGCACAGTATATATAAATGCATATGCTGATCTTAAATAACTAACTTCTCTTATATTCGACGTTTAAGCATTTGAATTAATTTCGCACAAATCACCCAAATAAAAAAACTCTTTTGTCCATTCACATTCACTTTCATCACTACGCTATATAAGTCAGAAACTATCTTTATATATATATATATATTAGGTTTGGAGGTTATGTACAGGTATTATATATTAGAAAAAATTAGGTACTTTGATCATTGAGTACCTTATTTTTTCTAATATATATATATATATATATATATATAATATATATGCATATATGTGTGTGTCTGTATGTGTATGTATATGTGTGAGTATATATGTATATATGTATATATATACATACGTATGTATATACATATATATATATGTAAATATGCATATATATATATATGTGTGTGTGTATGTATGTATCTATGTATGTATGTATATCACTACAGTATTATATTTCTTTTGTCCATTTCTGGATCCTTATTTCTTTTTTTATATTTCTAACATACTTAGCACAGTTTATATCAAATTCTATTTCAATTCTGTATTTCCCTTAGCATAATATACATATACATTCACCCCACCCTCCTAGTAAAAATGTTCTAATTGAACTTAACCTTCCTCATATATATATATATATATATATATATACTGTAGCGGTATGGAATCATACCATATGATTATATGTTTTCTGAAAATATACTTAGCATTATCTCCCCTCCACTATAAATCTCTAACCCATAAATAAATAATAAAACAATTTTTCTTTTTTGAAAACTTTATTCTAACGGAAGCATTTTTTCTTTCTTTTCTCTCTAAATTCTATAATAATAACAACTATACCTTTTTTTTTACAAACGAATATAATGCTATGTTACCATTATGAAACATCCTTCCCCTATGATACTACACAGATTTATTCTATTCCTGCCTTTCGATTTTCTGGTTACTTATATAAAACCATACTAATCTACCCGTATTTCTTATCCTAGATATTCTTCTTTTAGAAAACTTTTTTTTTTTTTGATTTTTCACCATTCTCTATTGTGAATATTTCTTCATTGCTACTCATAACCGTCAAACGACAAAAGAATTTAAATATAAATTTAACTGTAGCTATGATGTCCCTTTGGATGCTTATTATGTATATGTATACATTTATGTATATGTATATACACCTTTATGTACGAGTACGTGCATTTATGTGTATAATAAGTGTGTGTGAATATTTGTCTTTTTGTATATATGTATATATATATATATGTATGTATGTGTGTATGTATACGGTGATATGTGTATGCGTTTGTATGTACGCATGTATGTGTATAATATATGTGTGTGCATATTTGTTTTTTGTATATATGTAATATGTATATGTATGTATGTGTATGTATACAGGGATATGCGTATGTGTATGCATGTATATGTATGTATGCATGTATATATAATATATTATATATATTATATATATATATATATATATATATATATATATGTTTTGTGCGTATGTATGATTATATGTTATGTATATATATAATAATATAATATATTTATCCCTTATGATAAACACCTTATATGGAATGTTTTTTTCACCACTTTAATTATACTCATATAGTGAGAATGTCTCTACGATGTTTCCTACTTATATTTCCAAATATCCGTTAGCCAAATCAGTTTTAGTCCTTACACAACTAGACTCAACTCTACCTATCCTTTTTCTTATATTTCATCTTTCGCAATCAATTTATGAATATCCGACTGAGTTATACGACGCAGACTCAATGTAGTCGCCTGTAATATTCTTCTGTTACTACATTTCCTGCTGTTTTCTTCATCTTTTGCATTGAGGAGAATGGTAACACGTAATTAAATTAATTTAATTTAATTATAATTATGTTTGTTCCTTCCTGAGCCACGCCTGGCTCATAGGGCCGGTTTCCCAGTTTCCTTGGCGTATAGGTTCCCCACATGGACAGAATCCCGGTCCATCGCAGGTGAGCTGCAAGATGCAGGAGGAAAGAGTGAGAGAAAGTTGTGGCGAAAGAGTCAGCAGAAGTTCGCCATTACCTTCTGCCAGAGCCGCGTGGGGCTTAGGTGTTTTGCTCATAAACACACACATCGCCCGGTCTGAGATTCGAACCCGCGATCGCTCGACTGCGAGTCCGCTGCTCTAACCACTAGGCCATGTGCCTCCACAATTATAATTATAATTAATTTAATTTTTTTCCATGTTTCTTACATGTTGGTGTTATCATTTGAAACGATCGTATGCATTGATTAAATTTTTTTAAAACTTTTAACATCTTCTCTTCTCCATCTTTAATTGTTAGTTGAGTTTATATCGGATTCTTTCCTATAACTACTCATAACACATCGTGGAGGCGCAATGGCCCAGTGATTAGGGCAGCGGACTCGCGGTCATAGGATCGCGGTTTCGATTCCCAGACCGGGCGTTGTGAGTGTTTATTGAGCGAAAACACCTAAAAGTTCCACGAGGCTCCGGCAGGGGATGGTGGTGATCCCTGCTGTACTCTTTCACCACACCTTTCTCTCACTCTTACTTCCTGTTTCTGTTGTACCTGTATTTCAAAGGGCCGGCCTTGTCACTCTCTGTGTCACGCTGAATATCCCCGAGAACTACGTTAAGGGTACACGTGTCTGTGGAGTGCTCAGCCACTTACACGTTAATTTCACGAGCAGGCTGTTCCGTTGATTCGGATCAACCGGAACCCTCGTCGTCGTAACCGACGGAGTGCTTCCATAACACATACTATAAATATATATATGTGTGTGTATGTGTACATGTGTATGTATGTGTATATATATATATATATATATATAACTGGATGGATTCTTTTATTCTTTTACTTGTTCCCCTCATTTGGCTGCAGCCATGCTGGATTACCGCCTTAAAAGGTTTTAGTTGGACAAGTTGAACCCTAGGGCTTATTTTTTAAGCTCAGTACTTATTCTATCGGTTTCATTTGCTGAACCGCTTAGTTACGGGGACGTAAACGCGCTAAAACTGGTTGTCAAGTGATAAAAGGGGAAACACAAGCAGAAAGAAACAAACACAACCACCCAGATATATATATACATGCATACATACAAACATACATACATACATACATACATACATACATACATGCATGCATACATACATACATACATACATACATACATACATACTACATACATACATACATGCATGCATGCATGCATACATACATACATACATACATACATACATACATACATACATACACATACATCATACATACTACATACATAATGCATGCATACATACATACCTACATACACACATACATACATACATACATACATACATACATACATAATGCATACATACATACATACATACATACATACATACCTACATACATACATACATACATGCATACATACTACACACATACATACATACATACATACATACATACATACATGCATACATACATACATACATACATACATACATGCATGCATGCATGCATACATACATACATACATAACATACATACAACATACATACAATACATACATACTACATACATCATACATACATACATGCATGCAATACATACATACATGCATACATACAAACATACATACATGCATGCTCATACATATACATACATGCATGCATGCATCATACATACATACATACATACATACATACGATGGGCCTCTTTCAGCTTCCGTCAGCCAAATCCGCTCACAAGGCTTTGGTCGGTTCGAGGCTATAGTAGAAGACTTGCTACAGGTGCCACGCAGTGGAACTGAACCCGGAACCTTGTGGCTGGAAAGCAAGCTTCTTACCACACATATGGGAGATTCGATACTTCAAATCACTTAAACTATTAATCTATGAGAATAAAGAGAAAAAAACTCATCTTTTGTTTTCGAAACTAATCCCTCTTTTAATGGTTGAGAAAGAAAATTACGTCTTAATGTAGCTTTTTTTTTTTTTTTTGCTGTTGGGTTTTTTTGTTGGGTTTTTGTTTGTTTTTTGGCGAGGTAGAAAACAAGAACCTCCCATCAATCATTTATTGATTACAAATTAAATGCATTTCAGTAATTGAAATGTCACTGGGTTGAATTAATTACACGACTGAATATTTATATATTATTTTACGCCAAACTCGTGCATCGCGATTTGTTTTTTGTCTCTTTTTAAAAAAGAAATTGTTTTATCCTTTCCTTGTGCGGCAAGTCATTCAAAATTATTTTCTCAACGACGAAGATTCCTCATGGTCAACCAAGTGCTAGAAATAGCAGCCAGATCTCACTCAATTCATTTCCTACTGTTAAAAAAAAAAGATGAGAAAGGAAAACACTTCGGCTAATGTAATCTAGATAGAAACAAATGAGTTGTTCATGGTTGAAATAGCGTTGATGATAGGTTTGCTAGGTTCGGATTAAACATATTGGTTGTATAATTCGTGTGTTCAGATTTCATGCGGTAGATTGTGTTTAAATCGCAACCGAGACACGAACGAACGAATGCAATACACGTAACTAGAAAACAACTGACTGACTATAGCGGTCAAAATTTCCCATGTACAGATAACCGGAACATATACTAAAAGGATGAAGGAAATAGATCTCTTCCAAAGCATATAGATTCTTTGAGCTATATCCCCGGTTTCCGTGGCGCATATGGCGAGCTGGCAGAGTCGTTAACACGCCGGGCGAAATGCTTAGCGGCATTTCGTCTGTCGCTATGTTCTAAGCTCAAATTCCGCCGAGGGCGACTTTGCCTTTAACTTGCTTCATCCATTTGACTGCGGCCATGCTGGAGCACCGCCTTTAGTCGAACAAATCGACCCCAGGACTTGTTCTTTGTAAGCCTTATACTTTTTTATCGTGACTTTTGCCAAACCGATAAGTTACGGGGACGTAAACACACCAGCATCGGTTGTCAAGTGATGGTGGAGGGGGACAAACACACACATACACATATATACGACGGGCTTCTTTCAGTTTCCGTCTACCAAATCCACCCACAAGGCTTTGGTCGGCTATAGTAGAAGGCACTTTCCCAAAGTGCCAGGCAATGGAACTGAACCCAGAACCATGTGGTTGAAAGCAAGCTTCTTACCACACAGCCACACATACATAACACACACACACACACACAACACCATACACACACACACATACACACACACACACACACACACACACACACACACATTATATATATATATATATATATATAGTATATATTATATATATATATATATTATATTATATATATATATATATATGCATGTATGTGTGTACGTATGTATGTATACGATGGACTTCTTTCAGTTTTCGTCTACTCACAGGTAGAATCCACTCACAGGTCTTCAGTCGGCCCGAGAGGAAAAAAAACACTTGCCAAATTTGCTGCACGGTGGTATTGAACCGAAAATCATGTGGTTGGGAAGCAAGTTTCTTACCAGACAGCCGCCCCTGCGCCTATAACACGATTCCATACCGAGAATCGAAATTTAGAGATTATTCAAGGGTCATTAGATGTGAGACGAAGATTTTGAGAATAAAGTTTATGAAAGGATTTTGATGACGAAAATGGAATGATGTGAGTAGGATAAGTTTGAAATAATTATATGAAGACGTCTCAATTCATTCAACCGGGTGATTGTATAGCTTTTCCGTCTGCAGCATGTGTGTATGTGTGTATGTGTGTATGTGTGTGTGTGTGTGTGTGTGTGTGTGTGTGCGCGTGTGTGTATATGTGTGTGTATACATTCATAATTATCTTTACGACCATCATCATCATCATCATCATTATAATTACCATCAATATGCATAAGCATAACGTATAACAAGGGAAGTAATAGTAGTAGTAGTAGTAGTAGTAGTAGTAGCAGCAGCAGCAGCAGCTACAGCAGCAGCAGCAGCAGCAACGGTAGCATTGTCTTGTAGCTCTTTAATCACGCCGACGTCATCTTTGTTTCTCATCCTTTCTGGGTCGATGAAATGAAGTACTAGTCAAGTACTGAGATCAATGGTAGCCCCTATCCACGAAAAAATTTCTGACCTTAGAAATAAGTAGTAGTAGTAGTAGTAGTAGTAGTAGTAGTATAGTAGTAGTAGTAGTGGTGTAGTGGTGGTGGTAGTAGTAGTAGTAGTAGTAGTAGTAGTAGTAGTAGTAGTAGTAGTAGTAGTAGTAGTAGCAGTAGTGATAACCACCACTAAGAAATGATCAAGCTCAGTAACAATCTATTAAGCAACAACTACCCTCAAAAATATACTATCTACTCCACTTATGAAGAAAAGAGAGGATGAAACCAATAAACTATCTACAGTCTGTCTACCCTATGTGAAAGGCCTCTCCGAAAAGATACAAAAGAAATGCGGTTCATATGACATCAGGACAGTATTCAAGTTACGGGGACGTAAACACACCAAGCGATGTTGGGGTGACAAACACAGACAAACAAACACATACACACAGCATACACACACACACACACACACACACACACACATATATATATATGTATAATATATATATATATATATATATAATATATATATTATATATATATATATAGATATATATATATATATAATATATATATGTATATATATATATAACGGGAAGCTTTGAAAATAGACAAAGGACGAAGGCAGGTGGAAAACAAACGAACAATTGTATTAGTATGGCGCTCAGGAAATATAAATAAAACAAGTCTTTAACGTTCGAGCCTACGCTCTTCAACAGAAAGATACACAGAGAGAAAAACACACAGAAAGAAGGAGAGAAAAAAATGCGTGCAGTAGCTAACGAATCAACATGGCGATCTGATTTCGGCCAGAGGTCAAAGATCAAACATGAGAGCGAGAGCGAAATAAGGGGAGATAATAGGGTTGATAATATGGTTGAAGGACCAGCTAATATATATATATATATTTACATATACGACAGTTTCAGTTTCTGTCTACCAAATCCACTCACAAAGCTTTGGTCGGCCCGAGGCTATAGTAGAAGACACTTGCCCGAGGTGCCACGCAGTGGGAATGAACCCGGAACCATGTGGTTGGTAAGCAAGCTACTTACCACAAAGCCACTCCTGCGCCTACTGCCATTATCATCATAAATTAGTATCCTCCTCCTTCTCCTCCTCAACATCATCATCATCATCATCGTCGTCACCATCGTCATTAACATTATCAGTATCGTCATTAAACAACAGCCCCATCAACCGCAACACAATCTCTCAGAAAGTATCTCTTATCAATGACGTAACACGGTAGGCAACCTCACGAATGTTTGTTGTTATTTTATGTAATTATTCATCAATTTTGACAGTCACCATTGATTTATATATTTATTGTGTCATTGATTTTTCTTCGATGCTTTAAACAAAAGTGTTATCGCACAGGAAAGCGTTTCATAATCAGTCACATCCTCTTCAATTTAAATTGGACGTTAGCTATAGTGTAATTTTAGAGTGCACTGAATACCACGTGATGTAGTGACGTCAAAAAAAACAATGATACCTATTTCTTTACTACCCACAAGGGGCTAAACATAGAGGGGACAAACAAGGACAGACATAGGTATTTAGTCGATTACATCAACCTCAGTGCGTAACTGGTACTTATTTAATCGACCCCGAAATGATGAAAGGCAAAGTCGACCTCGGCGGAATTTGAACTCAGAACATAACGGCAGACGAAAAAAAACAATGATACCACAAATCCAGACAGGGTCTTCTACATGGTCTGCTCGATTTGCTCGAAAAAGTAACCAAATCTCTTTTCAAATCGTCATGGCATACTCTTTTACTTGTTTCAGTCATTTGACTGCGGCCATGCTGGAGCACCGCCTTTAGTCGAGCAAATCGACACCAAGACTTATTCTTTGTAAGCCTAGTAATTATTCTATCGGTCTCTTTGGCCGAACTGCTAAGTTACGGGGACATAAAAACACCAGTATCGGTTGACAAGCGATGTTGGAGGGGGGGACAAACATAACACAAAAACAAAATCGTATACACACACATACATATATATATGCGCAGGAGTGGCTGTGTGGTAAGTAGCTTGCTAACCAGCCACATGGTTCCAGGTTCAGTCCCACTGCGTGGCATCTTGGGCAAGTGTCTTCTGCTATAGCCCCGGGCGACAATGCCTTGTGAGTGGATTTGGTAGACGGGAAACTGAAAGAAGCCTGTCGTATATATGTATATATATATAAGTGTGTGTGTATATGTGTGTCTGTGTTTGTCCCCTAGCATTGCTTGACAACCGATGCTGGTGTGTTTACGTCCCCGTCACTTAGCGGTTCGGCAAAAGAGACCGATAGAATAAGTACTGGGCTTACAAAGAATAAGTCCCGGGGTCGATTTGCTCGACTAAAGGCGGTGCTCCAGCATGGCCGCAGTCAAATGACTGAAACAAGTAAAAGAAGTATACATATATACGACGGGCTTCTTTCTGTTTCCGTCAACCAAATACACTCACAAGGCTTTGGTCAGCTCGAGGTTATAGTAGAAGACATTTACCCAAGGTGCCACGCAGTGGGACTGAACCAGGAACCATGTGGTGGGTAAGCAAGCTACTTACCACACAGCCACTCCTGCGCCTACTTACCATACAGCCACTCTCGCGTCATAGCATATTACGTCAAATTTTTTTTTTTAAAAAACAGGAGATAAAGAGAAAGGAAGATTGCTGGAATAGTGAAGTTTTAAATATCCTACGTTGAAAGTTATGGGGTATAGTCACGACTAGGATGTACGTGTTCATAGGTCTGCTCTGACAGAGATATATCAAAACATTAACAGCAATAAATACGATTCCTTAAAGAAGGAATATTTGTTACTGCTGGCATTATAATAAAAATCGAAAGAAACAGAGAAAGAGAGAGGGAGAGACAGAGACAGACAGACAGACAGGTATGTAGTCTGGCTATAATAATAGTCGCTATAAATGTTGGCAGGTGGGTTTGTTATGACGCAGGAGTGGCTGTATGGTAAGTAGGCGCAGGAGTTGCTGTGTGGTAAGTAGCTTGCGTACCAACCACATGGTTCCGGGTTCATTCCCACTGCGTGACACCTTGGGCAAGTGTCTTCTACTATAAACTCGGGCCGACCAAAGCCTTGTGAGTGGATTTGGTAGACGGAAACTGAAAGAAGCCTGTCGTATATATGTATATGTATATATATATATATGTGTGTGGTGTGTGTGTGTGTGTGTGTGTGTGTGTGTGGTGTGTATGTGTGTGTGTGTGTTGTTTTGTGTTCGTCCCCCCCAAATCGCTTGATATCCGATGGTGGTGTGTTTAGGTCCCCCGTCAGTTAGCGGTTGAATTCCCCAGTCACACTTTAAATTGTAGAGAGAGAGAGTAAAAGAAGAATGCAGAGAGAGATAACATAAGAGGTGTGTGTGTGTGTAGATTGAATGCACATACTCAGCTTGGTGCCAGGCAATGAGTGTATGAGCGCTAAGCCCTTACAGAGACAGAGAAGAGAAGGAGGGAGAATAAATGACCAGACTAGTTTTGGAAGGGAGTTCAAATTTAGCAGAAATAGGTTTTCGATAAAGTAAACTGCGATTATGCTGAGAAAAATTTAGAAGAATAAAAAAGTATTTATTGCAAATATACGAATCAGAAATCTGACTTGTTTAATTTATTTTAAAGTAATAAATATTTTTCTTTTGAGAATTAGTATTCATTTCATCATTTTGTATAAGCGTGAAGACAATTTGATAAAAAGTTAAATTATATTATTGCATGTATAACATATTTCTTGGTATTACACTTGGTGGCAAAAGAACAATTCCAAAGTTCTCCGTCATATGACACTTAACACACCAATTCTATAATAATGGCGAGGAAGATTTGATCATCATTTAAGGTATCTAGGTGGAAATGTGTGGTTTAGTGGTTAAGATTGCGGTTTCGATTCCTGGACCGGGCGACGCGTTGTGTTCTTGAGCAAAGTCATTTCATTTCACGTTGCTCCAGTCCACTCAGCTGACAAAAATGTGTAATTCTGCGAGGGACCAGTATCCTGTCCGCAAATCTTTTTTCCCACGAGAGTTCTGGACCCTTGTAATGAACTTATTTGCATACAGCCAATCAAAGGTCACCTTGACCTTGTTGTCAAGTTAACAAACACACTCTACCAAGTAAACTCAAGACGAACAACGCGGTGTTATGCCTGATTTTAGAAGGAGACAGGTAATTAGATTTGCATCTATACTTATTATCAGATTTTGTTTGGGCCCCATATGGTAAAGATGTGTTCGGGGAAAAATGTGGGTAGAGGGTGATGTGCTATCAACCCTCTCCCCTTACTGTTTTAGAAAGTAGACAACAACACGCAGGAGTGGCTGTGTGGTACGTAGCTTGCTTACCAACCACATGGTTCCGGGTTCAGTCCCACTGCGTGGTACCTTGGGCAAGTGTCTTCTGCTATAGCCTCGGGCTGACCAAAGCCTTGTGAGTGG
>NC_043008.1:59413945-59456445 GCF_006345805.1 Octopus sinensis
GTTCAAATTCCGCCGACGTCGACTTTGCCTTTCATCCTTTCGGGGTCGATAAATTAAGTACCAGTTACGCACTGGGGTCGATGGAATCGATTTAATCGCTTTGTCTATCCTTTTCGTCCCCCTCTATGTTTAGCCCCTTGTGGGTAATAAAGAAACAGGTATTTCGTCTGCCGTTACGTTCTGAGTTCAAATTCCGCCGACGTCGACTTTGCCTTTCATCCTTTCGGGGTCGATAAATTAAGTACCAGTTACGCACTGGGGTCGATGGAATCGACTTAATCGCTTTGTCTATCCTTGTTCGTCCCCTCTGTGTTTAGCCCCTTGTGGGTAATAAAGAAACAGGTATTTCGCCTGCCGTTACGTTCTGAGTTCAAATTCCGCCGACGTCGACTTTGCCTTTCATCCTTTCGGGGTCGATAAATTAAGTACCAGTTACGCACTGGGGTCGATGGAATCGACTTTATCGCTTTGTCTATCCTTGTTCGTCCCCTCTATGTTTAGAGCCCCTTGTGAGTAATAAAAAACAAGGTATTTCGTCTTGCCGTTACGTTCTGAGTTCAAATTCCGCCGACGTCGACTTTGCCTTTCATCCTTTCGGGGTCGATAAATTAAGTACCAGTTACGCACTGGGGTCGATGGAATCGACTTAATCGCTTTGTCTATCCTTGTTCGTCCCCTCTATGTTTAGCCCCTTGTGGGTAATAAAGAAACAGGTATTTCGTCTGCCGTTACGTTCTGAGTTCAAATTCCGCCGACGTCGACTTTGCCTTTCATCCTTTCGGGGTCGATAAATTAAGTACCAGTTACGCACTGGGGTCGATGGAATCGACTTAATCGCTTTGTCTATCCTTGTTCGTCCCCTCTGTGTTAGCCCCTGTGGTAATAAAGAAACAGGTATTTCGTCTGCCGTCGACGTTCCTGAGTTTAAAATTCCGCCGACGCGAAATCGAACCCTACCCCCTCTCCCCCCCCTTTGCCCTTTCATCCTTTCGGGTTCGATTAAATTAAGTACCGTTACGCACTGGGGTCGATGGATCGACTTAATCGCTTTGTCTATCCTTGTTCGTCCCCTCTGTGTTTAGCCCCTTGTGGGTAATAAAGAAACAGGTATTTCGTCTGCCGTTACGTTCTGAGTTCAAATTCCGCCGACGTCGACTTTGCCTTTCATCCTTTCGGGGTCGATAAATTAAGTACCAGTTACGCACTGGGGTCGATGGAATCGACTTAATCGCTTTGTCTATCCTTGTTCGTCCTCCCTCTGTGTTTAGCCCCTTGTGGGTAGTAAAGAAATATATATATACATTATAGATAGATAGATAGATAGATAGATAGATAGATAGATAGAGATAGATAGATAGATAGATAGATAGATGATGGATGGATGGATGGATAGGTAGGTAGGTAGGTAGGTAGGTAGGTAGGTAGGTAGGTAGGTAGGTGGATAGATAGATAGATAGATAGATAGATAGAAGATAGATAGATATATAGATTCTACGGATATGCATATATATATGTACATGTATATATATATACATATATATATATACATATTTATTATATATATATATATATAATATATAATATATAATATTATTATGTATATTTATATATACATGCATATATACATACATATGTATATAGTTGATTATATACGTTGTATGTGTGTGTGTTTGCATATGTTTATGTTTGTATGCATTTATGTTTCGTATTACTATCTGTATAATTTTATTTATTACATATGAACATATTTCTATGCATACGCGTGTATATAATAACAATATCAATTAAACACGTACATACATCATAATACAAACATCAATTCTGTAAATTATATATCACATATATATGTGCGTGTGTTTGATTGTGTACGTGTGTGTTTATATATATATTGTGTGTGTGTGTGTGGTGTGTGTGTGTATGTGTGTGTGTGTTGTGTGTGTGTGTGTGTGTGTGTGTGTGTGTGTGTGTGTGTGTGTGTTATGTATAGATATATAGGTTTGAATATAGTGCGCGTGTGTGTGCGCGCGCTGGCATGCGTTTGATGTAAAGAATGGTGTGTGTAGACATTTTTTTATAAAGTTTAAATGTATACGTACACATATAAATGTTTGCACAGCCAGAGACATTAACACACACAAACATCCATACACACACACACATACAAATACAGATATATTCCTATTAATTATTATATTTTAATATAAAATTACACATATGTGTGTATGTATATATTTATATATAAACATACATGCTTCTCTAGACAAGTATATATATATTTATATATTTATATATATATATATATATATACTATATATATATATATATTTGTGTGTATGTGTGCGTGTCTATATATATGTGTGTGTGTATGTATATATATATAATACATGTGTGTGTGTGTGTCTATGTATGCATAGTAAAATATGTTATATATTGTTTTATGTATTCCATCACTATTACATAAATCAATTATCTTTCGTATTCACTCTATATCATATATATATAATATATATATATATATTATACACACACATTTATATATATACATATACATATATACATATATGTGCATGTATGTATATCTATATCTATCTATCTATCTATATATATATATTATATATATATACATATATATATATATGTATATGTGTATGAATATATATTTATATATATATTATATATATATATATATATATATATATATATATGTATGTATGTATTATATGTGTTGGTGAATATATATATATAAGAATACAGTGTACATTCAAACACATAAGCGATAACCAATGATGTATATATATATATATTATACATATATATATTATATATATATATATATATTATATATATATATGCATGAAATAATAACTGTTATATGTAAACGTGTATGTGGAGAGAGAGAGAGAGAGAGTCCGTGGGGAGGGAAGAGTGAATGATGCCCAAAGAGAACTTTATTTATTAATTTATATAATCATATACAAATTAGTATAAAAGTGCATCTAAAAGAATGATATATGCATATAACAGGAGCAGGAACAGATGCCTCGAAGCAATCTACGTTTGCATACGTGTGTGCATGTGCGTCTTTTTTTCTATGTGCGTGCATTTGCTTATGTTTGTGTCTGTGTATATTTGTGTGTGTATGTGCACGGATATGTAGTTTTAGGTATTTTAATTATGCAGGTGTAATGTATTTTAATACGTTGCTTAAATAAGTATACGTATGTATTGATACCTGTCCATATATATGTATATATATATATATATATATATATATATATATATTATATATATATATCTATGTGTGTGTGTATATACATATATATATATATATATACGTATATATATATATGTGTGTAATATATTATACATATATATACATATATATGCATATATATACATATATATACATATATATATACATAACATATATATAGATTACATATATATATACGTGTATATATATATAATATATATGTATATACATATATATATATGTAGTGTGTGTGTATACATGTGTGTATGCATGTACGCAAATATGTCTATAAATATATATATACGTATGTATAATTGCAAGTGTATATTTATATAAGTTTACATACATATACACATATTATTATATGTACGCGTGTGTTTGTAGTATCTATATATATATATATATACATATATATACATATACAAATACATATACATATACACACACACACACAAACATATATATATATATATACCTGGTGACAGTTTATAATATGGAATAGATTGTAGAGAGATACATAGATTTATTAGCTGGCTGCTTTCATTTTCCATGTATTAGCCGTTTAGCCGTTGAACCGCTTCTGCAAATGTGTTTGCACAGATTTTAATAAAATCATAAAACCTTGCGGCTTTTTTAAGCGGGAATTGCTAAGTAGTAATTAACAAGTGCTGTGTGGTATAGATGCATAAAGCAAGCGATGTGTTCATATGCACTATGTGCATGTGCGCTTTTCTCCATCTGTTGCAGTGAAACTATGTTTGCATTAATTTGTGCAGTTTTTTCTTTTTGTTTTTGTTTCAACCACCACCACAACCACCACCACCTCCATTTTCTAATCAGTAAGGAAGAGCAATCAGGTAAACGTTTCAGGCCCTCAGAGTATGTTTGCAGAGGTGGTGTTCTCTTCAAACCGGATGTCCTACCCGAATGCTTGCCACGGATTAAATTCTGCCAAAAGCACCCAGGCTAGGAGATGCTGAGGTCAAGAATCAGACGACGGACTTAGTATTTGCACCCAAGCAGGCGACAGAAGAAATTGTACACAGACGGCACAAAGCTGAAATAATCAAATATTTCAAATTTTGACACAAGGCCAGCAACTTTTAGAGTGATAGAGATTAATCGATTAGTGCGACCCCAGAGATCAACTAGTGTTTATTTCATCGGCCCCAGAAGGATGAACGGCAAATTCGATCTCACCGGCATTTGAACCGCTAACAATTTTATGCGCCACGGTAATGATTCTTCAAGCTCGCCTACTTTTATTGTAATAATAACCTTTTATACTACAAGCACAAAGCCTGGATTTTTGTGGGGAAACAGTACTTGACTTATATTATTGACCCCGAAAGGATGAAAGGCAAAGTCGACCTCGGCGGAATTTAAACACAGAACGTAGCGACGGGCGAAATACTTGGCGGTATTCCGTCCGCTAGCGATTCTACCAGCTCGCTGCCTTATTATACAGTAATAATAATAATTGTGGAGGCGCAATGGCCCAGTGGTTAGGGCAGCGGACTCGCGATCGTAGGATCGCGGTTTCGATTCCCAGACCGGGCGTTGTGAGTGTTTATTGAGCGAAAACACGTAAAGCTCCACGAGGCTCCGGCAGGGGATGGTGGTGATCCCTGCTGTACTCTTTCACCACAACTTTCTTTCATTCTTACTTTCCCTGTTTCTGTTGTACCTGTATTTCAAAGGGCGCCTTGTCACTCTCTGTGTCACGCTGAATATCCCCGAGAACTACGTTAAGGGTACACGTGTCTGTGGAGTGCTCAGCCACTTACACGTTAATTTCACGAGCAGGCTGTTCCGTTGATCGGATCAACAGGAACCCTCGTCGTCGTAACCGACGGAGTGCTTCCATCCCAATAATAATTACTTTTAATATAGGCACAAAACTTGGGATTTGAAGGAAGAGAGATCATAAAATTATTCAACCCGAATCTCGTGCTATGAGTCTATACATACTGATCTATTTGACCACGATGGAATTTCAACTCAAAATGCAAACTGACGTAACTAAATATGAAAGACATTTCGTTTGATGTTCAAGCCATCCTGCCGCTGCACCGGCCTAGTAATAATAATGGTTTCTACTTTAGGAACAGGGCCAGCTGTTCACATGGATGGGATTAATCTTTACCATCAATTCCAGTTCTTGTCTGATACTTTATTTTATCGACGTCTTAAGGATGAATGGCAAAGTTTTCATACTACAGGCACAAGATGTAAAATTTTACGGGAGGGAGCTAGTCGGATACGTCGCCCCCCCCCCCCCCCCCGTGCTCATCTGGCACTTATTTTATCGGCTGCTAGAGGAACAGCATAGTCAGCCCCAATAAAAATTTTCAACTCAGAACGTTAAGACGGAAGAAATGCTCTTAAGTGTCTTACCCAGTGTGCTAATGTTTCTTTTAGCTCACGGCCTTCGAAAGCTGTAACAAATATTCTTTTCTACTATAAGCATTGAAATTTTGAAGGAGAGCGCTAGTCGATCACATCGATTCTAGTGCTCAACTGGTACTTATTTTATCGGCCTGGAAGGAAGGATGGAAGGCAAAGTCGACCCCGGCAGTATTTGCGCTCAGAACGTAAAGGTGGAGAGCTAAAGATTCTGCCAGTTTGCTGCCTTCAAAGGCCGGAATAAATGATGCAGGACAAATAGTTCGACGTTTTTACACTTCCGCCAATTCTCTACAGCGAATTGTTTTTGTCGCCGCCGGCAGGATTTGAACTCAGAGTGTGGAGGGTCGAAACAAATAACATGAGGCACTGTGTCAGAGGTTCAAATATCTCTGCTTATTCTTTCACCCTATAGTCTTTTCAAGAGTGGTTGGGGTAAGCCGGAGTGAAGCTGAGGAAAGAGACGGAAAAAGAGTAGCTCAAACCTGAAGTTTCGTAAACATATACTCTTTTACTTGTTTCAGTCATTTGACTGCGGCCATGCTGGAGCACCGCCTTTAGTCGAGCAAATATACCCCGGGACTTATTCTTTGTAAGCCCAGTACTTATTCTATCGGTCTCTTTTGCCGAACCGCTAAGTGACGGGGACGTAAACACACCAGCATCGGTTGTCAAGCAATGGTACAGGGACAAACACAGACACACAAATACGCACAAACATATACATATACATATATACGACAGGCTTCTTTCAGTTTCCGTCTACCAAATCCACTCACAAGGCATTGGTCGGCTCGGGGCTATAGCAGAAGACACTTGCCCAAGATGCCACGCAGTAGGACTGAACCCGGAACCATGTGGTTTGTTAGCAAGCTACTTACCACACAGCCACTCCTGCACCTTGTTTATATATAAGTTTTTTTAGAGAAAACCATGGATTTTTCTCTCGATTATTTACTACTTTGACACGAAGTTTCTTTTGTTTATTTTAGCCAAGGTACAGGAATAAGAATACCTCGGAGAGAAATGTATAGTCATAAGCGACAGCGATCCCACAATATTTAATGATTGCAGGGCGAGCATAAGTATGTAACCAAATACAATACACAAAAGTAATATGAAGTAAGACAATTATATATATATATATATATATATATATATATATACGAGGGGCTGGTGAGGAGTTCTTGGAGGATCATTTATGATTTTATCCCACAAATTCTCCTCTGAGATTCAAACACTTATTGCAGTGGTCTTTCAGTTTTTTTAGGCCTTTTCAAAGAACTTGGAAGGTTGGCCCTCCAACCGGGTCTGTCGCGACACCTTTAAAGACAGGAATTTTCAGCGCCCCCACGTATGTGTGTGTATGTATGAGAATAGGTGTATGTATGTATATGTGTATGTAGATATGTATGTAACGCCCACTAGTGCTTGATTATTATTCGTTTTATCAACCTCGACAGAATGAAAGGTAAAGTCGACCTCGGCGAGATTTGAACTCAGAACGTAAAGACGTACGATACAGATAGATAGATAGATAGATAGATAGATAGATAGATAGATAGATAGATAGATAGATAGATAGATACATACATACATACATCATACATACATACATACATACATACATACATACTTACATACATACATACGCATATATAGATATATATATATGTGTGTATTATATATATATATATATATATATATAATATATTATATATACTAGATAAAGTAGAAAGAAAGATAGGTAGATAGTAGATAGATAGATACATACCATACATGTATATGCGTGTGCGTGTGTGCGTGTGGATTAGGAGACATTTTTTTATAGATGTATGTATACATTTCTGCATACATATGACGTACAGTGTGATATGTAGAGATAGATGCATATGTACATATATGTATATATATATATATATATATTATATATATATATATATACTATATATATTAATTATTATAATATATACGCATGTATAATTATATAAATATATGTGTTCTGTGAGATACGAGTCACCAAATGATTAAATATGACAACGATTGTATCTTTGTATGGGTGTGTTTTTGTGGGATGTAAAATTGCAATATGATATATATTAGTATTTTCGTATATGCGTATGTATGTACATATGAACGTATACAGGTATCGCTATATGAATGCATATATGTAGGTACGCACATATCTTTGTGTGTGTGTTTGTGTATGTGCACATGTAGTTTTGTAGTTTTGTATGTATGTAGGCGGCCATGTTGCATTTACAAATTTCAATGAGAGAGTGCGTGCGTGCCCGTAAGTATGCATATGTGTGTATATGCATGTATATATGGTGTATGTGCATGTGAGAGAAAGAGAGAGAGATAGGGAGAGTAAGAAGGCGTGTGAAAGAGAATGTGTATGCGTGTCTGTGTTTTGTCAATGTGTCACACGTGCGTTTATGCCGCTTCTGTGTTTGTGCGTATATCTTTCTGTGTGGGATTTTATTTGCAATCAAGTCCGCCGACACCATCGGCCGGAAATCAATACCGGTTGCTGATTGGACGTACTTGTTCTCGTGACATCACGAAGCCCTGCCTTTGCTAACAATATAAGATGCTGAAAAATAATGAATATTATCATACATTCTTCTCAGCAAATCCTAACAGTGGTGGTACATTCTCAAAAACCAAAAGAAAAGAGAAGAAAAAATATAAATATATATTTAAATAATAATTTATTCATATATTTACATATTTATATATATATATACACACACCTTAAAACAACAACGTAATTTATAAGAGGTGCCAGACGAACAGTATATAGTAAACGAAGAAGAATTCTTTCTGAGAAGTCTGTTTGAAGGGCTGCAGAAGAAAAAAAATCACAATCACAAACATAAACACACACAGGAACTCAAAAATGTTCTGCAAACATTTGTCATTTGTTGCCATCACAATCTGTTTCTTGTTGGTATTGGCCAAAACAGTAAGTAGACATTTCCATTCCTTATGTGTATGACAGCATGCGTGGTTTTGTTACGTTCTATATATACATATATGTATATATATATATATATATATATATATATATATATATATATATATATATAAAGGCAAATATATAATATATAATATATATATAATATTATATATATATAATAATATATATATATATATATAATATATATAATATATGATATATTATATGATATATATATAATATATATATATATAACATACGTAATATATATATAATATATAAAATATATATATAATATGTATAATATATATATATTCACATATATATATATAATATATATTCACACACATACATACATACGTACGTACGTACATACATACATACATATATACATGCATGCATACATACGTAGTACAGACATGCATACATATACACTCATATATATATATATACACACACACATAAATATATTATGTGCCTACATATCTATATATATATATATAATATATATATATTAAAAGTCTTTAAGTATGTATAAATATATGTATTTATGTTGTATTTGTGTATGGTCTCACAGCACGCGCACATACCACACCAATGCTACACGCACGCGCACACACTACACCATACATATACATATATATACATATATATACATATATATATATATATATATATATATATATATATATATATATATATATATATAACGGGAAGGTTTACGAAAATAAACAAAAGACGAAGGCAGGTGGAGTACAAACAAACAAATGTATTAGTATGGCGCTCAGGAATAGAAATAGAACAAGTCTTTTACGTTTCAAGCCTACGCGCTTCGACAGAAAGATACACAGAAAAAAAACAAGGAGAGAAACAAGGAGAGAAAAAAATGCGTGTAGGAGATAACGATCTATCATGTATATATACACTCACACATATATATAGTCGTATATGTGTGGGGGATGAAGTCGCGTGGTTTAGTGGTTAAGGTGTTGCACTCTTGATCATGATACTCTGATTTAGATTCTTGGAGCAGACGATCCATTGTGTCCTCAAGAAAAACACTTCATTTTCCCTTGCTCCAGTTCCATCCAGCTAGTAAAATTGAGTAGAATCCTGCAGCGGACCTTCAAACCAACCTTCTGATCCCATCTTGGACAGGACCTTTGGTCCATTTTTGATAGACACATACCAATATACACACATACCAATATACACACGTACCAATATACACACGTTCGGTAGACACATACCAATATACACACGTACCAATATACACACGTTCGGTAGACACATACCAATATACACACGTACGTACGTATATATTTGTATATGAATGTATGTTTGTTAGTTTGTATAAATGATATTCCGTTCAGTTCATATTCTCTCAAATTTAGTAACATACTTTTATATATATACTGCGGTGGCTATATACATCTAAATTTATTGCCATGTATAATTTTGCTGTCGTCTTTACTCTATATTCGAACCTGTTAGCCGTATATTCTCAACAGCGTTCTCCTTAAAGATGTTAACGAAAACATTTAAACGATACCATGTTTCGTGTCCCATCTCCGACGATACAAAGTGTTCAATCGTCGACATTTTGACCTCTCAGCTTTATCCTGACAATTGTTTTCCTATCTAATTGTTTTCGTTGTTACGGTTTACTAGTAAACTTTTGTGACGAGTGAGAAATGCTACTCCATAACCCGCCAAAGTTTCTTTAATTGCTAACAAAGTGATCAAACTCCTCCTGTGTGTGCCGTTTTAATTTTGGGGCGTGGTTCGAAGACTGCATGTGGTACTCCTACAACACGTTTAATTACGTCTGTTGTGTTGTTTGTTAAGGCGGCGAGCTGGCAGACTCGTTAGCACGCCGGGCGAAATGCGTGGCCGTATTTCGTCTGCTGTTACGTTCTGAGTTCAAATTCCGCCGAGGTCGACTTTGCCTTTCATCCTTTCGGGGTCGATAAATTAAGTACCAGTTACACCCTGGGGTCGATGTAATCGACATAATCCGTTTGTCCCCTCTGTATTTAGCCCCTTGTGGGCAGTAGTGAAATACTGTTGTGTTGTTTGTTATTTGTTTTTGTTTGTTTGTTTGGTTACCTGTCTGTTTCCAAACGCAAACTTTTACAATTCTTTGTTATTGCTATTTTATTAATGCTATCATTAAACGAGAGACGGTGGCGAACTGGCAGAATCGTCAGCGCGCTGGATGAAATGCTTAGCGATATTTCGACCGTCGTTTCGCTCTCTGAGTTCGAATTTCACCGAGGTCAATTTTTTCCTTTCATCCTTTCGGGGTCGATAAATTAAGTACCAGTGAAACACTGGAGTCGATGTAATTGACTAGACTCCTACCCAGAAATCTGAGGCCTTGTGCCTTCAGCAGAAATGATTACGATGAGAAAGTGGTATTTCGCTTATCGCTACGTTCTGAGTTCAAATTCCGCCGAGTTCGACTTTGCCTTTCATCCTTTTGAAGTCGATAAATTTAGTACCTGTGAAACATTGGGGTCGATGTAATCTACTAGTCACCTCCCCCACCCAAATTTGAGGCTTGTGTCTCCAGCAGAATGGATTATTACAACGAGAATCTTTAGCATGCCGGACAAAATGCTTAGCGGCATTTCATCTGTCTTTACGTTCTTAATTCTAACACCACCGAGGTCGACTTTGCCTTTCATCCTTTCGGGGTCGATTAAATAAGTACCAGTTACGCACTGAGGTCGATGTAATCGGCTTAATCCCTTTGTCTGTCCTTGTTTGTCCCCTCTGTGTGTAGTCCCTTGTGGGTAGTAAAGAAATAGGAAGCGTTAGTACACCGAGAAAATGCTTGGCGGTATTTCGTCCGTCTTTACGTTTTGAATTCAAATTCTTCTGATTTCGATTTTATCTTTCATCCTTTCGGCGTCGATGAGAAAGAATAGTACCAGTTGACCGCTGGGGCTGATGTAATCGACTGAGTTCCTTCCCACCAAATTTCTGGTCTAGTGCCAAAATTTTAAGCCAATATCATTATTAGCTGCAGGATAAAAATTTCCCTTTACAGAGGAAAAGTGTGTGCGTTTGTATGTGCATGTGTGTGTGAGAGAGAGGGGGAGGGGAGCGGGAGTTGGAAGAAAACATTTTAAAACTTTGAGTCCAACATATTAGTATAAGGTTTAGTGATAAACTTTAACTCAGAGTACCAAAGTAAACACGGTGGTAGTCAATTGGCCAAGATTTCAGTCTTATTTAAACACATTCCTTAACATTCTACACTAAACTTTCCTTTTATTATTTAAGAAGCGATAAAATTTTACGTACAACTTTTGTATTAAAATCCATTTGCCCGACTCTGTGTATTTCCAAAATTTGCAGCTTACAACCTTCACATTAAATTCTATCACTACTCTTCTTTCTAATTTTGGCACGAGGCCAAAATTCTCATAGGATGAAGGGAAATGGTTTACATCCATCCCAGTACAAAACTAGTACTTATTTTATTGATCTCGAAAAAGATGAAAGCAAAGTTAGCCTCGCCGAGATTCGAACTCAGATAGTAAAGAGTTGGACAAATACCACAAGCCGTTTCGTACCGACGATCTAATGATTTTGCCAATCCACCGATCATAAAAACCAGAAATTTGGGAGGACCGAGGGTGTCAACTATATCGACCTGGTGCATGAGTCGCACTTTGTTTCATCAACCCCCGAAAAGATGAAAGGCAAAGTTGACCTTGCCGGTATTTGAACTTAGAACGTAATGAGTCGGAGGAATGCCGCTAAGCATTTTATCCGACTCGCTAACGATTCTGTCAGCTCACTGCCTTTCATTCTTTTAAATGATTATAATTACATTTCTGTATTTCCTTTGCAAGATTCTTGATGTGAAGTCAGGCGTTGAAACATATATTGGTATACTTTGGGACGGTCATTTTGCCAATAAACACACGCACTATTTATTTGAGCTTCGCTTTTATTATTATTATTGAGTGAGAGAGCAGTGCATGCCATCAAAGTGACACTGGGGTAAAATATACGAAGCCCAGTATACCCATCATGACTATCCGTCTGTTAAGGGTACACTAGGCACATGCATCACAACAATATGTGCGCGACATGGTGATCTCATATCAAGATAAACAGCGCATGACCTTGCGGGTGGGTCCCAGTTAGAATTTTTTTAGATCGAGTAGCCCATCCCACTCAAAGGGTCCCTGAATAAGGATTGTTTAAGGATGTTGAACGAACCACCCATGTTTATTATTATTATTAATTATTATTACTATTATTATTTGTCAGAGTTCTTTCATCACATATTCTGTGACCTCTTCAATGACAGTCTGTTTTCCGTGTCACCTCAGTCATTTAAGAGGTCACAAAATGTATGACGAAAGAACTCTGACAAATAAACTAATTAAAAAATAAAACTAAAGTGGAGATCAAATAAACAGTGCGTATGTTTTATTGGCAAAATGACCGTCCCTAAATATAGCAATAAATAATGATAGATTTTATCAAATAAAATAGCTTTTACATGCGCTGAAGCAATTTTCATGATGTGTATACATATTTATTATATCACATTGTATATCAGAATATAGCATATTTCATTATCTTTGATCTCTTAATTCTATTACGTTGGTTACGTTGATGATGGCTAGAAGTTTCCACGTAGAAGATTCAGTTAAAACGAGGTACAGACTGTACGGAGGCAAGTTCCTTGTAACTGCAAAGATAAATAAATGTAATTAACATTGAATATTTGTGAGGCGGCGAGCTGACAAAATCATGAACCTGCCTGGCAAAATACTTAGCGGTATTTCACTAAGGCGGCGAGCTGGCAGAAACGTTAGCACGCCGGGCGAAATGCCAAGCGGTATTTCGTCTGCCGCTACGTTCTGAGTTCAAATTCCGCCGAGGTCGACTTTGCCTTTCATCCTTTCGGGGTCGATTAAATAAGTACCAGTTACGCACTGGGGTCGATATAATCGACTTAATCCGTTTGTCTGTCCTTGTTTGTCCTCTCTGTGTTTAGTAAAGAAATAGGTATTTCACTCGTCTTTACTTGCTGAGTTTAAATTCCGCCGAGGTCGACATTGCCTTTCATCCTTTCGGGATAGATAAATTAGGTACCAGTTGAGCACAGGGGTCGATGTAATAGTTTTACCCCCTACCCCAAAATTACCTGCTTTATGTCACAATTTAATACCGATATTGAATATTTGTAGGACGGCGAACTAGTACGATCATTAGCTCGCCACCATGCTTAGCGGCATTTCCTCCATCTTAACGTTCTGAGTTAAAATGCCGCCGAGGTAGACTTAGCCTTTCATCCTTTCGGGGTACCAGTTAAGCACTTGGGTTGATGTAATACATTTACCCATTCCCCCGAAATTTCTGGCTTTGTGCCAAAATTTAAAACCAATATTGAATATTTGTAGTGCAGTTGTAAATTGTAAAAAAAAGTTATGTTTAAGCATTTCACAGACATGTGTACCCTTAATGGAATTCTCAGACAGAATCGCCGCGGCACTGATTTTAGGCAAGGCTGACCCTTTAAATTACAGGTACAATCTATTCAAAGGGTTTCTGTACAGTTTTTGTCAACCCAATTTCAATCACAATTATTGGTCGACTTGGGACAATAGAATGGCAGTTTTTTTTTTTTTGTATTATTTGTTTACTTCTTACTATAAAAACGCCAGGAAGCGGCCTCATTATACGAGAGAGAGAGAGAAAAAGAGACGGGGACATGGAGATAGATAGATAGATAGATAGATAGATAGATAGATGGAATGACGTACATACATAAAAAGATATATTTATTCCATTTAATAATGAATTATTCACAATGAATCCATGTTGGATATAACAGTCGTAGCTTCATTTTGCTGTTAGTTTCGAGATTATTCTATAGTTTAAACAGAAAAGGTATTGTAACGGCCCTGTTACGTTGCATTGCTCCTAAAATTTGTTAAATGAAGAAGTTTTCTTCAGACTTGGTACGAATGCCTGCAACAGAATGGAATCGCTAAATACACCCAATGACCGGGTAATATTAGGTTCAACTTTTGGCACAAAGCCAGCAGTTTTAGGGAAGAAGCTAAGTCGATTAAATCTATCCATTTCTTCAACCGGTTATTTATTTATCGACCTCGAAAGGATGGAATGAAAAGTCAACATCAGCGGGATTTGAACCCAGAACGTAAAGACAAACAAATGCCTCTAAGCATTTTGATTGGCGAGCTTAACGGATCATCTACCTCGGTGGAATTTGAACTCAATACATAAAAACCGACGAAATACCGCTAAGCATTTTTTCCGGCATGCGAACGATTCTGCCAGCTCACTGCCTTAGAATTAGGTAATATTATTGGTTTCAAATTGTGGTACATGGCCAGCAATTTGGGGGTACTGGTAAGTTGATTAGATTGATCTCCAGCGCAAGACTGGTACTTATCTTATTGACTTCGAAAGGATGAAAAGCAAAATCGACCTGGGCGGAATTTGAACTCAGAACATTAAGACTTACAAAATACTGCTAAACATTTTGCCCGGTGTGCTAACGATCTTGCCAGCTCGCCGTCTTCGGACCAAGTAATATTCTTTTCTACTCTAAGCACAAGGCCTGAAATTTTGCGGGAGGGGGCCAGTCGATTAGATCGACCCCGAAAAGATAAAAGGCAAAGTCGGTCTCGGCGGAATTTGAACTCAGAACGTAACGACAGACAAAATATCGCTAAGCATTTCGCCCGGCGAGCAAACGTTTCTTATTTCTTTACTGCCCACAAGAGGCTACACACAGAGGGGACAAACAAGGACAGACAAACGGATTAAGTCGATTATATCGACACCTGTGCGTAACTGGTACTTATTTAATCGATCCCGAAACGATGAAAGGCAAAGTCAACCTCGTAATTTGATCTCACAACGTAAAGAGCAGAAATACCTATTTCTTTACTACCCACAAGGGGCTAAACACAGAGGGGACAAACAAGGACAGACAAACGGATTAAGTCGATTATATCGACACCTGTGCGTAACTGTACTTATTTAATCGATCCGAAACGATGAAAGGCAAGTCAACCTCGTAATTTGATCTCACAACGTAAGAGCAGAAATACCTATTTCTTTACTACCCACAAGGGGCTAAACACAGAGGGGACAAACAAGGACAGACAAACGGATTAAGTCGATTATATCGACACCTGTGCGTAACTGGTACTTATTTAATCGATCCCGAAACGATGAAAGGCAAAGTCAACCTCGTAATTTGATCTCACAACGTAAAGAGCAGAATACCTATTTCTTTACTACCCACAAGGGGCTAAACACAGAGGGGACAACAAGGACAGACAAACGGATTAAGTCGATTATATCGACACCTGTGCGTACTGGTACTTATTAATCGATCCCGAACGATGAAAGGCAAAGTCAACCTCGTAATTTGATCTCACAACGTAAAGAGCAGAAATACCTATTTCTTTACTACCCACAAGGGGCTAAACACAGAGGGGACAAACAAGGACAGACAAACGGATTAAGTCGATTATATCGACACCTGTGCGTAACTGGTACTTATTTAATCGATCCGAAACGATGAAAGGCAAAGTCAACCTCGTAATTTGATCTCACACGTAAAGAGCAGAAATACCTATTTCTTTACTACCCACAAGGGGCTAAACACAGAGGGGACAAACAAGGACAGACAAACGGATTATCGATTATATCGACACCTGTGCGTAACTGGTACTTATTTAATCGATCCCGAAACGATGAAAGGCAAAGTCACCTCGTAATTTGATCTCACAACGTAAGAGCAGAAATACCTATTCTTTACTACCACAAGGGGCTAAACACAGGGGACAAACAAGGACAGACAAACGGATTAAGTCGATTATATCGACACCTGTGCGTAACTGGTACTTATTTATCGATCCCGAAACGATGAAAGGCAAAGTCAACCTCGTAATTTGATCTCACAACGTAAAGAGCAGAAATACCTATTTCTTTACTACCCACAAGGGGCTAAACACAGAGGGGACAAACAGGACAGACAAACGGATTAGTCGATTATATCGACACCTGTGCGTAACTGGTACTTATTTAATCGATCCCGAAACGATGAAAGGCAAAGTCAACCTCGTAATTTGATCTCACAACGTAAAGAGCAGAAATACCTATTTCTTTACTACCCACAAGGGGCTAAACACAGAGGGGACAAACAAGGACAGACAAACGGATTAAGTCGATTATATCGACACCAGTGCGTAACTGGTACTTATTTAATCGACCCCAAATCGATGAAAGGCAAAGTCGACCTTGTAATTTGAACTCAGAACGTAAAGACAGCCGAAATACTGCTAAGCATATCGCCAGGCATGCTAACGCTTCTTATTTCTTTATTGCGCCCACAAGGGGTCAACCATAGAGGGGACAAACAAGAACAAAGGAATTAAGTCGATTACATCGACCCCAGTGGGTAACTGGTACTTAATTTATCGACCCCGAAAGGATGAAAGGCAAAGTCGCGCGTATGTGTGTATATGTGAGTCATGTATGAATTATACTGCCATTTGCTTTTATGCTCCAAAACAAAGAATGTTCTATTTAAGTAAACTGTTTCTCACAAGTGTAAGTTGTATTGAAGAGTGTATAATGCTGGTCTGGATGTTGAGGGTTCAATTCCTTGACAAGGCAGTGCGTCGAGAGTCCTTAAACAAGACACTTCATTTCCACATTTTCAGTCTAATCAGCTGAAAATACATACCAGCCGTGCAACTCTCTCTCTCTCTCTCTCTTCTTGAACCGGATGATTTATATTATCTAGTTCGATATCTCACTATTCTACCTTTTATTCCTGTTTCAACCGACATTATATTTCATCTATCGTTACTGATAATAACTCAAGATGTTTGAGTCAAATCATACGTAAGACTTATTGTCAACAACCGTGGCCTACCTTTATACCATAATTAAGAGTTAACACCGATAGTGATTTCTCGTATTGCAGCAATAATCTTCTGACTGTCGCTGTCCATCGCAGAATGTTTATTCATACAATCTGCCGACACAAACGTATTTCCAAAATTTGCGGCTTACAGTTTTTATTAGGAATTCACACGACCTAGCGGCATTAACATTGCTTCGATCTGAGCTTCTAAAAAGAGCTTTAATTTAACTGCGTAAACCAATAAAACACCTAATGTGTTTACGGGGATATTGCTCTTTACAGCGACTGCATATCCTTCAATCGTTCCTCGCTTAAATTTAAATGTTCTTAGATATCAACAGTGAAATGACTTGTTAATAAAGCCGCTGTTGAGCTGCTAAACGTTGTTGAGCCACTAAGACATTGTTGAACTGTAGCTAGGATACGAGCCGTTGGCCATTCTGCTAGCATTCCAAACTGCTATCGACTTGGGTGACTGTGAGTCACTTTTTCAATAAGATAATGAGATGTTTTTGCTGTTGACATTGTGTGATTGGAAAACATTCTCATCGTGGCTGTGTGGTAAGTAGCTTGCCTACCAACCACATGGTTCTGGGTTCAGTCCCACTGCGTGGCATCTTGGGCAAGTGCCTTCTGCTATAGCCCCGGGCCGACCAATGCCTTGTGAGTGGATTTGGTAGACGGAAACTGAAAGAAGCCTGTCGTATATATGTATATATATATATATATGTATGTATATGTTTGTGTGTCTATGTTTGTCCCTCTAGCATTGCTTGACAACCGATGCTGGTGTGTTTACGTCCCCGTCACTTAGCGGTTCGGCAAAAGAGACCGATAGAATAAGTACTGGGCTTACAAAGAATAAGTCCCGGGGTCGATTTGCTCGACTAAAGGCGGTGCTCCAGCATGGCCGCAGTCAAATGACTGAAACAAGTAAAAGAGTAAAAGAGTAAAGAGTACTTCCCCAAAGAAATTCTTTATTATTCGCAGAAACAGTAAGGAATTAATCTCATTAGTTACTTTATGTGATAAATTGATTTCAAATTTTAGCTCAAGGCCCGCAATTTCGAGAGAGAGGATAAATCGATTACATCGACCACAGCGTCAAGTTTGGAATTTTAGGTTTTGAGTTCAAATTACGTTGATGTCAATTTGCCTTTCATCCTCCCGAGTGCTAACAAAATAAAATAACGGCAAATACTGTGGTCTAGCAAATCGACTAATTTTCTTCCGTCAAAATTGCTAGCCTCGTGCCCTATGCAGAAACCATAGTATACCTTTTCCTCCATCACCCACAAAAGAATGAAATACAAAGTCGACTCCGGCGGAATTTGAACTCAGAACGTTAAGACGAACGAAATGTCGCTAAGCAATTTACCCGGCGTGCTAACGATTCCGGCTAGCTCGTCACCTTATACATTGATTGATATATTGATTACGCTTATGTACAGGTTAAATTGGTCTAATGGTTAAAGCTTTGAACTCGTGATTGTCAGGATGTGGATTCAGTTCTTGGACAGGGTAGTGCGTCGTAAAATTAAACAAAGCACTTTATTTTATGCTGCTTCACACAACTCAGCTGAAAATAAATACCAGTAAGATCAGCGGGTTAGCTTCACAACAGAGTATTGAATGACGTCCCATCCAGTAGGAAGTTGTGAACTTTCAGTTACTTTACGTTTAAGAAAACGAGAAAAGCATCGCTCTGATGAACCTGAAGGTCCGAAACAAATATCAGATTTTTTTTCACTGGTTATGTCACATGCTTATACTGCTCATATTTGTATAGTGACTGTGTTATTTTTTTTACGAACATGTATTGCACTCCGTAGTTATGGTCACTGCATCTCAAACAGAATAAAGTCTTCGAGTAGCTTGTTAAACATTTGTTTGTTTACAAACCGTTGAATAAAAATTTAGAAATCCAGTGTGTACAATGCTTTCAAAATAAATGCCAAACTTCCGGATTTCGTCCTTTTTTAAGATCTTGCTTGTTATATTATATTGTTTTTGTTGTTGTTGTTGTTGTTGTTTTGTTAATACATGTTCTCGTTAATGCCGTACAATCTTCAAGACAACAGACAAATGATAAAAACGAAACCTCTGACAAACTGTGGGTTTCAATCAGTAAAAAAAAAAAAAGTAGAGAAAAATAAATGAAAAATAAAATAAAAATAAATAAATATAAAATTTAATTAATGAAATCAACTATAAAGCTATTATACTGGTTGTTATCGTTATTATTATTTTTTTATTGTTGTTATTTTGCCGTGTAACAAAAATAATTGTCATAAATGAAATTTTGAACAAAAGATGTTTCTTCTAATTGAGGAAATACTTGAGTCGAACATTTTTCTTCTGAAAACAAAACGATACAAAAATAAAAATAAAAAGACATACAAAAACAAAAATAAAAACACCGAGACATAAAACTAATATGTTCGTTTTAGTGTTAGTGAAATTGTTTCAACCATAGCAACGAAGTTTTCACTAAGAGTATATAGTTATATTATTTGTTCTCTTTCCTGTTTTGTTTTGTCTTTTTTTTCCTTCATATATTTAGTTATATCTACCTGACAGTCGATTTTCCTGTGTATAATCACAACTGTTCGACCATGAACGAGCGTCGTACTACCAGAAGTATAATCCAGACGTGTTAAGTTGTCTTGGCTTCAATTCCGAATGAAAGTCAATGAAAGTGATCTCATTCAGATATTACATTAACGTCATTCGAAGAAACCAACAAAAGTTCTCTACATTCTTACTAGACCTGCTGGAAATAATAACTTAATTTCAATCAAATCACATGCATTGTATAACGCAATAGAAATGAGACAATAGATACACTCTTTTTATATATTGTTTGTTCCTTCTCGATCCACGCCTGGCTCGTAAGGGCCGGTTTTCCCGGTTTCCTTGGCGTATATGTTCCCCACCTGGACGGGTCGCAAGTGAGCTGCTAGATGCAGAGGAAAGAGTGAGAGAAATTTGTGGCGAAAGAGTCAGCAGAAATTCGCCATTACCTTCTACTGGAGCCGCGTGGAGCTTAGGTGTTTCGCGCATAAACACACACATTGCCCGGTCTGAGATGCCTCGACCGCGAGTTCGCTTCTCTAACCACTAGGCCATGTGCCTCCACCATTATATATATATATATATATATATATATATATATATATATATATATATATATATATTATATATATATATGAATTAAAGACGTGGTGTTCACGGCTGGATCAAGGATGAACTGAGACTAAAAACAGCTGGTACTTAGTGACAATGAAATTATTGTTTATGAGAAGGGTTCAATAGATTCCAATAACTGATCGGTAGTTTATCGCCCTTGAAAGGATAAATGCAAAGTTAATTTTAGCAGGATTTGAACCCAGAATGTAAAGAAACAGGCGTGGCTGTGTGGTAAGAGGCTTGCTTCACAACTACGTGGTTCCAGGTTCGGTCGCACTTTGTGGCTCTTTGGGCAAGTGACTTCTATGATAGCCACGGGCCAACCAAAACTTTCTGAGTGGATTTGATAGATGGAAACTGAAAGAAGCTCGTCGTATGTGAGTGTGTGTGTGTGTGTTTGTGTGTTTGTGTGTGTGTGTGTGTGTTGTGTGTGTGTGTGTCTTTGTACCTGTGTGTGTCTCATCACCTCTGCTTAACAGCTGGTACTGACTGGATTACATGCCCGTAACTTAGCGTTTCGGCAAAAAGTGACCGATAGAATAAATAGCGCAATCTAATGACTGAAACAGATGAACTGAACAAATACCATAAAATTATATTTTCTGATTTAGGTACAAAAACCAGCTATTTGCCTGGTTCTTTATTTTGTCAGCCTCCGAAAGGATAAAAGGCAAATTGACATCAACGTAATGTGAACCCAGAACTTAAAAAACCAGAGCAAATAATGCAAAATAACGGAGTGGTAGAATCTACGCTGAGAAACGTTTCCACAACCATCTTTCGGCCATTGTTCCTGGGTGGGTTGTAGGGTCATATTAAAAGCAACCATTACCTGACTTACCGACTGGATTCCCAAGCGCGACCAACCAAGACTATGGATATAACCCAACCATCTCTTCTCTGACTACCCCTAGGTCTCCTTCCAGTTGGCTCGGCTTGAAGGATCCATCTTGTAGGGCATACTAATGACAAGTCCGTATTACTGGGGTTGTGATCTCTCAGTGCGTAGTGGTAGCGGCTCGACCTGGAGAGACTCCCTGATCTCCGAGTTACGCACCCTGTCGATCCTTTGAAGGATCCAGCTATTGTATTTACGATCGTATTCATTCGGTCATTACCCACCATTCATGGCCATACTGTATCGAATTAGGCATTTACAGGAGTGGAACATGGCTCCTTCATTGAAATATCCCTAATACACGCTTTAAACGAGAACCTTATGATTTCCACAGCTACTGGCTTGTAATTACCAGAAACACTGATCGTTTAGGGTGTTTTGTTGCATCACATGAAAGGAATAATATAAGGGATATTTCAAGGCCTGACATATTAATTTAGTTTAGTAAATGGAAACTACCGTTTGCTTTAGGTGTTTGACATATCTGGATTTTATGCTTGTTTTTCTTTTGTTTCTCCCTTGTCTTTCTCTTTCTTTCTCTCTCTCTCTCTCTCTCTCTCTCTCTCTCTCTCTCTCTCTCTCTCTCCCATACATATATACTCTCACTCACTCTTTTTCTCTACTTTCTTTTTTTTTCGAATTTTTCTTCATATTCTTGAAAATAAAAACCATTTTTCCCACTTCGAGGCGTAACTTGAGTCACACAAAATGCACAGAGAAAGAATTAGCAGAGATGCTATGGCCAAGAATGTAATACAATCAAGTCCAAAAGACGAGTATTAAGAGATAGGACAGTGTTGATGATGATGATGATGATGATGATGATGACGATGAGGATGATGACGATGATGATAATGATGATGATAATAACAATAATAATATTAATAATAATAATATTAATAATAATAATAGTAATAATAATAATAATAATAATAAATAATAATAATAATAAATGCCCCGATGCAGTACCAGGCAGTGGCTCTTGTGGCTTCTGATCTTAACTGATTAGAAGTGTTATCATGTGCATAATTTGTCTTGGTATAAATGATGGGTTACAGCAAATATTCTGCTCAATACCACAGATTGGCTTGTAATTGCTTGACTATAACTAGTTGAGCATGTTTCTTAGTGACTGACGATATGTGCATCTCTAATCACGAGCAGTAGTAATGGGAGAGCACATAGCCATGTGTTGAGAGGAATTCTTTGGAGTTTGAATAATTCACCTCTGGAAACATGGTTGTTTTATTCATCATCCTGAAATAACCCTTATTCAGAGACCTTTATAGCAGGATAGGCTAATCGGCCTGAAAAAAAATCCTACTTGGGGCCCCACCTGCAAGGTGTTTATCTTAATATGAGATCATCGTGTCGCGCACATATGGTTGTAATGCAAGTGCCTGGTGTACCCTTATCAGACGGATAGTCATGATGCGTATATTGGGGTTTGCATATTTGTACCCTGGTGTCACTTTGATTGCATGCATTGCGTGGCTTTCATGGTTTTTCATCGCTGATTGGAAGTGTTATTATGTACATTGTTTTGTCTTGGTATAAAAGATGGGCTACAGCAAATATTCTGCTCAATACCACATATTTTCTTGTCAGTTGTTTTACCTTAACCAGTTGACCATGTCCCTTAGTGGCTGACGATATGTGCATCTCTGATCACGAGCAGAAGTAGTGGGGGAGCATCATAGCCATGTGTTGAGAGGGATTCTTTGGGGTTTGAATAATTCACCTTTGGAAACAGGGGTGTTTCGTTCAACATCCTTAAACAACCCTTATTCAGGGACCTTTTGAGCGGAATGGGCTACTCGACCAGAACAAAATTCTAACTGGGCCCCACCTGCAAGGTCATGTGCTGTTTATCTTGATATGAGATCACCATGTCGCGCACATATGGTTGTGATGCATGTGCCTAGTATACCCTTATCAGACGGGTAGTCAGGATGGGTATACTGCGCTTCGTATATTTTACCCCAGTGTCACTTTGATGGCATGCACTGCTCTCTCACTCAATAATAATAATAATAATAATCTTTTTACTGGAAGCACAAGGCCTCAAATTTCTACTATAGCCTCGGACCGACCAAAGCCTTGTGAGTGGATTTGGTAGACTGAAACTGAAAGAAGCCCGTCGTATATATGTATATATATATATAATATATATATATGTGTGTGTGTGTGTGTGTGTGTGTGTGTGTGTGTGTGTGTGTGTGTGTGTGTGTGTGTGTGTGAGAGAGAGAGTGTGTGTGTGCGTGTATGTGTGTGTCTGTGTTTGTCCCCCTAGCATTGCTTGACAACCGATGCTGGTGTGTTTATGTCCCCGTTACTTAGCGGTTCGGCAAAATAGACCGATAGGATAAGTACTGGGCTTACAAAAAGAATAAGTCCCGGCGTCGAGTTGCTCGATTAAAGGCGGTGCTCCAGCATGGCCGCAGTCAAATGACTGAAACAAGTAAAAGAGTACGATCAGTTCTAGCCGAGTAGACTTGTAAATGAACTCCTGTCTTTTAAAACTGTTTAATTCAGACTGTGTGACATAATATGCTCCCTATTTTTAAGAAATGAGACGGTAGAACACCAAGATGTGATTCGAGAGTGATATACTTGTCATTCCATGCAGTTTGAACTGTTATTACGTAGTGGTTCTTTTGTGGTCTCGTAGGGACGGACCATCATGTGTAATTAAGATACGAAGCTCTTTGATGTTTTAAAACTTTCGTTTCATCACAGAACTATCTGAAAGATTAAAACAATTCTGTCTCCATTACAATTCCGTACGCTGTGACCTCTTCAAGCGTATCCCGTTTTACTGTCAATTCAAAAATCCACATCTTTTTTTTTTTAATGGATCAATTAATTACAAGCTAATTAACAGTATAAATTATCTTTATTGGATCATACGAATATGAGAGTGCATTTGCTATATATATATATATATATATGTGTGTGTGTGTGTGTGTGTGTGTTGTGTGTGTGTGTGTGTGTGTGTGTGTGTGTGTGTGTGTGAGAGAGAGAGTGTGTGTGTGCGTGTATGTGTGTGTCTGTGTTTGTCCCCCTAGCATTGCTTGACAACCGATGCTGGTGTGTTTATGTCCCCGTTACTTAGCGGTTCGGCAAAATAGACCGATAGGATAAGTACTGGGCTTACAAAAAGAATAAGTCCCGGCGTCGAGTTGCTCGATTAAAGGCGGTGCTCCAGCATGGCCGCAGTCAAATGACTGAAACAAGTAAAAGAGTACGATCAGTTCTAGCCGAGTAGACTTGTAAATGAACTCCTGTCTTTTAAAACTGTTTAATTCAGACTGTGTGACATAATATGCTCCCTATTTTTAAGAAATGAGACGGTAGAACACCAAGATGTGATTCGAGAGTGATTTACTTGTCATTCCATGCAGTTTGAACTGTTATTACGTAGTGGTTCTTTTGTGGTCTCGTAGGGACGGACCATCATGTGTAATTAAGATACGAAGCTCTTTGATGTTTTAAAACTTTCGTTTCATCACAGAACTATCTGAAAGATTTAAAACAATTCTGTCTCCATTACAATTCCGTACGCTGTGACCTCTTCAAGCGTATCCCGTTTTACTGTCAATTCAAAAATCCACATCTTTTTTTTTTTAATGGATCAATTAATTACAAGCTAATTAACAGTATAAATTATCTTTATTGGATCATACGAATATGAGAGTGCATTTGCTATATATATATATATATATATATATATATATTTATATATATATTATGCACACATCTTTGCCTATGTGTGTGTATACGTTTGTAAATTCGTATATATGTATGTGCGTGTGTTTTTGGAAGCATGGATTTGGTATTAAAAAAAAAAACAGAGGATTCGGTCTTTGTTCTATTAATTATAATCCTAATTATTATAATTATCATGTCTTTTGTCATTACTGGCCACTACATTATTATTATATAATCATTAAATTTAAAATTCTTTAATATCATTACTCTTTTTCGTTTTCTTTATACTATCATCATAATATCTTTATCACTATCATCATAATCGTCATCAGTAGCAGCATTTTAATTGATGTCATTATACTATCGTCCTTTTCACTTTCATCTACCATCCGCCCCATCATCATCATCATCCACTCCATCACCACCAGCCCCCGCCTTCCTCCTCAGGCCATCAGTGCTTGCTCTTTTCATCATCCTCAACATCACTCTTGGCTTCATCATTACTAACAACGCTATCATCACCATCATCATTACTATCGTTACCATTACTATTTCTACTACTACTACTACTACCACCACCATGACTACTGCCTCCTCTCCCGCCACCACCACCACCAGCCGTTCAAGAATTTGGACCTGGAGATCTCCATTTTCAGTGACTTCGAGGGCCACCTACCTCCCAGTGGTGTCGGGTGTCAACGTAGAGCCTTCGACTTCAACAAGACGACCAGAGTTTTTTTTTTCCAAGGTCTGGGGTCTCCTGCCCCTAAGCCCTTGACCATCACCTAATCACCCTTACCCGTCTTGTTGCTTAACAACAACCACCACCATTATGACCATTATCATCGCTACCATCATCACTATCAACATCATCACCATCACCAACATCGCTTACATCGTCAACACCAGTCAATGCGAAAGAGCCTCGAATGTGGTCGCTATATATGCTAGAAATAGTAGTCAAATCTCTTTCAATTCACATATCACCGTCTTTGGAAAAACACTCGTGGGATGATGCAGTCTTTGTTCCTTGTGTATAGGAAAATGACGGAATGCTCACGGGTGGAATGTCTTTGATCATAAGCAATGACCAATAAGATGTAACCAAGGGTTAAACTGTAACAACAACGACAACAATATCAAGACACTGCCGCCATCACCATCCGTACATTCATCATCATAACAACCACCTCAACAGCTACCATGACCAGCAACATCACCATCACACCAACAACAACAGCACCATCACCATTACTATAACCATCCCTCCGCCTCCGGTCCATTCTCTTCGACACCAGCGCCGCCATCGCGTTCAGTATATTTCTTTATTACCCACAAGGGACTAAACATAGAGGGGACAAACAAGGACAGACATAGGTATTAAGTCGATTACATCGACCCCAATGCGTAACTGGTATTTAATTTATCGACCCCGAAAGGATGAAAGGCAAAGTCGACCTCGGCGGAATTTGAACTCACAACGTAACGACAGACGAAATACCGCTAAACATTTCGCCCGGCGTGCTAACGTCTTTGCCAGCTCAGCTACCATGACCAGCAACATCACCATCACACCAACAACAACAACATCACCATTATTATAACCATCCCTCCGCCTCCGGTCCATTCTCTTCAACACCAGCGTCGCCATCGCATTCAGTATCATTATTATTATTACTACACAGCTTATCAAACAAATATTTCAGTAACATATTTAAATAAGGCATTTTTGCAATTAACGAATTCAACATTAAAATCGACTCTAGCTATTAATTAGTTAATCTCACCTCGAAAGACATTCATTCCTCCTCGTTTTTTTGATCTCATATTCTTATTCCTTTTCTCCTTCGTATTTGTCTTCCTCATTTTCTCTTCCTTGTTTTCGTTCTTTTTATCTTCCCCCCACCCTCTTTCCCCCTCTCACTCTCTCTCTCTCTCTCTCTCACACACACACACACCTTCTTTCTCCTTTACCTTTTAAAAGCTATTTTCTTTTGATTGCGGTCGTTACAACTGCAATCGTTATTTCATAAAGATGCTAATTTATTATCTGCCAAAGTCACTATATGTAGTAGTAGTAGTAGTAGTAGTAGTAGTAGTAGTAGTGGTGGTGATGGTGGTGGTGGTCGTCGTCGTCGTCGTGGTATGAGGAGAAGCAGCAACAGTAGTGGTGGTGATAGTAGTAGTAGTAGTAGTAGTAGTAGTAGTAGTGTGGTGGTGGTGGTGGCGGTGGTGATGGTGGTGGTGGTGTCGGTGGCATGAGGAGAATCAGCAACAGTAGTGGTGGTGATAGTAGTAGTAGTAGTAGTAGTAGTAGCAGCAGTAGTAGTAGTAGTAGTAGTAGTAGTGATAGTAGTAGTAGTAGTAGTTGTAGTAGTAGTAAGTAGGCGGTTTAACTTCCCGCCGCTCTTCAGCTAAATGGGTGGATCCGACTAGAATGACTGGAATCCATCCCATCACACCCACGAGAAAACGGTGTGAGTTAAAAGTTTAATAAGTAAAAAAAAAAAAAAACCAGTTCAATCCATTGTTAATTTTAATTATGACAGGATAATTTAAATTGTTGATTAATGCATGTCATTTGTTCATGCATTTTATTATATCATCCTACTACAACAACAACAACAACAATATTTTACGTTTGTTTAAATGGAAGAAGAATAATTACAAAGGCGAGAGAAACAAAACTTGGTTTCGAAAGAAGCACGAATTCCTGTAGAAACATATTGATTTTTAACATTGATACAATAGAAAAATGTTTGGAAACATAACTTTGATGATCAAATGGAACCTTATTATTTGATTGATACTACTATTATCGATCTGAAAAGAGAATAAATTGAAAACGAAGGACGGCGGGGTTCGAACTTAGAAACGAAAGGAAAACGGTGACTGTAACCGATACTGCGACTCATAAATATTTAGCATATACTAAGGTGGCGGACTGGCAGAATCGTTAGCACGCCGGGCGAAATGCTTAGCTGTATTTCGTCTGCCGTTACGTTCTGAGTTCAAATTCCGCCGAGGTCGAATTTGCCTTTCATCCTTTCGGGGTCGATAAATTAAGTACCAGTTACGCACTGGGGTCGATATAATCGACTTAATCCCTTTGTCTGTCCTTGTTTGTCCCCTCTATGTTTAGCCCCTTGAGGGCAATAAAGAAATAAGAATCGTTAGCACGCCGTGGAAAATGCTCAGCTGGTTTTCGTCCGTCCTTACTTGCTGAGTTCAAATTCCGCCGAGGTCAACTTTGCCTTTCATCCTTTCGGGGTCGATAGATTAAAGTACCAGTTGCATACTGCGCTCGATCTAATCGACTGGCCTCCTCCCCAAAAATTTCGGGCCTTGTACCAAGAGTAGAAAAGAAAAGAAACATTAGCACGCAGGGCAAAATGCTCAGCTATATTTCGTCCGTCCATACGCTCTGAGTTCAAATTTCAGCCGAGGTTGACTTTGCTTTTCATCCTTTCGGGGTCGATGAAATAAGTATCAGTTACGCACAGGGGCTCGATGTAATCGACTAGTCCCCAAACCCCAAATTTCAGGTCATGTGCCAATAGTAGAAGAGATTATTTCATTGATACTTATATTATCGATCTGAAAAGAGTATAAAGTGGAAGTGAATGACGGTGGTGTTCGAACTTGGAAACAGAGGGAAAACAGTGACTTCAACTGATACTGCAACTCGCATATATTTAGCATATATTCAGGCGACGAGCTGGCAGAATCGTTAGCACGCCGGGAAAAATGCTCAGAGGGATTTATTCTAGCTTTACCTCCTGTGTTTAAATTCTGCCGAAGTTGATTTTGCCTTTCATTGGGTAAACACTGAGCTTTGGTTGACACAACACTGAGCTTTCATTGATCCAAAACTGAGCTTTCATTGATTCAATACTGAGTATTGATTGATCCTAGACTCAGCTTTGGTTGAACTCACACTGGGTTTTAGTTGCTCAATACTGTGCTTTTATTGAGTTTTAGTTGATCCAGTATTGCAATTTTCTTAAACGAACACTCAATTTTTTTTTATCGCCAACTCAGTGTGATTGCCTGATACTTAATATGCATATCTAATACACTTCTTGAATACCTGATACAATTTCATACAGCACAATAATGTCAATCACATGAAAACTTTAGTTATGAGAAAATCGCTGTTTGACAATGTACAATTTAAAAAGGCTCTGCACACTCCCACCACGTATATATTGAAAACCTACGCTCAAACTGTTGCAGATAAGTACTATACACACACACATACACCCATACTCAAATGTATGAAACCGCTTTCCTAACTGTTCGCTCCCGGTCATTTTATGCTAACCATTCTCAACATGTTTGATATAGACTAAAACTCATTTCCACATTACTGTGCTTTCTACCTTTCTCAGTACTTCAGTGTCTAACCTTCTGGAGAAGAGCTTAAGCTCGAAACGTCAGAGATATTTCTGGTTTCGTTCCTCTAACAGATGACTGAACTTAAAATTACACTTAGTTTCACTTTCATTTACAACTGTTTCTGTTTATTAAATCGAAGTATATTTGCATACATATATATATATATATATATATATGTGTGTGTGTGTGTGTGTGTGTGTGTGTGTGTGTGTGTGTGTGTACATAAATACATACATATGTACGTACATGCATACATATATACGTACATACATACATACATACATACATAGAACATTTACATTTCGAAAAATAACGATTGTTCAATACTCACTCTCCTTCATCTGTTGTCTAATGCTTGTCTAATACAAAAGTAAACAACGTCTGTGTAAGCCGAAGGTCGTTAATACTACCCCACATATATATATATATATATATATATATATATATATATATAATATATATATATATATACTCTTTTACTCTTTTACATGTTTCAGTCAGTTGACTGCGGCCATGCTGGAGCACCGCCATTAGTCGAGCAACTCGACCCCGGGACTTATTCTTTGTAAGCCCAGTACTTATTCTATCGGTCTCTTTTGCCGAACCGCTAAGTTACGGGGACGTAAACACACCAGCATCGGTGTGTATATATATATATATATTAATTTACTGTTCCGTTAAGAACAAAATCAGCAGTCCATCTAGTGAAAGATAAATATCGGTTTAATGTATTCAGTTTAAGATACAAGCTACTAATCGTTTACTGCAATGAAAACGTGAGTCTAGACGCGTTGTAATAACATGCCTTGTGTTTCCAAGCAACCATCAAATTCTGAGCACCTGATCTATTCAGTTTATAAAACAGGACGCTGGTACACGAGAAAAAGAAAACGGGAAGGTGGCTGCAAAAAGTGAAAGGATGAATAAAACGGAAAAAGAATAGAAAAGAAAATTTGAGTCATATCCCCTTTGACTGTAATGCCATAATCTAGCTAGTCGTTGTAGGATACTTCAATAGAGCGGGTCCAAAGTCTGCGAGACACCTCCACCATCCGGAGAAGATAGTGTCCTCCAGTTCATCAAAAGAAATTTGTCGCTACGTTTGCATTTGCTGAAAAGTTCAGATCTGGAATTCAGCAGTATGGTGGCATTCTTAGATGTAAAAAGAATATACGATCGTTCAGCTACGCATAAAATGCATTTCATAGATCCATTAACATATGGCAGGAATCTCCCTGATATAAAAATGTGTGTATGTGTGTGTATACTTATATATATATAAATATACATGCACACACACACACACACACATATGTATATATATATATATATAATATATTATATATATATATTATATATATATATATTTACATATATATATGCATGCTTACTCTTTGCTCTTTTACTCGTCTCAGCAATTTGACTGCGACCATGGTAGTGTACTACCATTGTAGTACACCACCTTTAGTCGAAGAAATCGTCCCCCGGACTTTTTCTTTGTAAGACTTGTACGGCTAAGTTTTGGTGACACACCCATATCGGTTATCAAGCGATGGTGGGGGACAAACACAGTCACACACACGGGCTGCTTTCAGCTTCCGTCTACCAAATCCACTCACAAGTCTTTGGTCGGCCCGAGGCTGTAATAGGAGACACTTGCCCAAGGTGCCACACAGTTGGACTGAACACAGAACCATGTGGTTGGAAAGCAAGCTTCTTACCACACAGCCACGCGTGCGCCTATACACATATATTCTTTGTTCCTTCTCGAGCCACGCCTGGCTCATAAGGGCCAATTTCCCGGTTTCCTTGGCTTATAGCTTCCCCACCTGGACAGGACGCCGGTCCGTCGCAGGTGAGCTGCAATATGCAGGAGGAAAGAGTGAGAGAAAGTTGTGGCGAAAGAGTCAGCAGAATTTCGCCATTACCTTCTGCCGGAGCCGCGTGGAGCTGAGATTCGAACCCACGATCCCTCGACCTCGAGTCCGCTGCTCTAACCACTAGGCCATATGTCTCCACATACACATATATAGCTTATTGGTATTGGTATTGTTATTGCTGCTGGTTTGCAATTTTAATAGACTCAGTACGGATCGACAACAAGGAATTAAAACAATCAAATCAAAGCGGCATTCTAGTTACTGCAGCCTGTGCTTAGCGACAAACGTATTTAAAACTCAAGTTTTGCTCGATTAATGACTAAGAAAACAATGGAATCTGGGAGGAGCATTTGTGGTCTCCGTTGGCATATACTAAATACAAAGGATTTTCAAAGGCACTGAGGTAACTATGAGGTAAGAAGTTTTCTTCTCAACCGCACTATTCCGAGTTCAGTTCCGTTGCGTGGCACCTTGGAAAACTGTCTTCAACTAAAGCCTCAGGCCCACCACAGTCATGTTAGTGGATAAGTCGACGGAAGCTGAAAGAAGTCCGTCATTTATATATATATATATATACATATCTATATGTGTGTGTGCGTGTGTGTTGGCGGGGATCACTCGGCTCGCCCGTCGGTGAAGAGCGCGGCTATCCGCGTGAACTGATGTGAATTGCAGGACTCAGTGAACATCGACACCTCGAACGCACATTGCGGCCCCGAGATCCCATCGTTCCGAGGCCCCGTCCGGTCGAGAGGATGTTCCTTTTGTGAAGGCGCATGGCTCAGTGTTAGAGCGTCGATCTTACGATCGTGAGATTGTGAGTTCGAATCCCGGATCGAGCTGTGTGTTGTGTTCTTGAGCAAGACACTTCATTTCACGTTGCTCCAGTTCACTCAGCTGTAGAAATGAGTTGCGACATCACAGGTGCCAAGCTGTATCTGCCTTTGCTTTTCCCTTGGATAACATCGGTAGCGAAGGGAGGAGAGGCTGGTATGCATGGGCGACTCCTGGTCTTCCATAAAGAATCTTGCCCGGACTTGTGCCTGGGAGGGTAACTTTCTAGGTGCAATCCCATGGTCAGTCATTATCGAAGGGAGTCTCAGCATTGTCATGGGTACACGTGTCTGTGGAGTGCTCAACCACTTGCATGTTAATAAATGAGCTGCGACGTCACTGGTGCCAAGCTGTATCGGCCTTTGCTTATTTTGGCTTATTTAAGTTAGGTTCGTCAGCAACAGTGAACAAATCTGCCACACTGAAGCTTAGTTTTTATTCTTATCAGTAGTGTAATGTGGAGCTTTACGTAATGAATACAGTAAAATATTTTGTTATTCATTCGTTGATGTTGTTGTTCGTAAATGGTTGTGACAATTCATAACATTTTGTTTTAACACGGTGGTTTGACTTTTTGTGACATTGAATTAACCGTCAGATTTGTGTCACATTGAAATGTAAAACTATTGAATTAACTCTTCTGCTTTAAAGATGCTTTGTTTTTAAAGTCAAAATACACGTTATGCCTAAATGGTTATAATTTTAAAATGTAGTGGAAATCAATTAAATCGATGGATTGGAAAATTCAATTCGTAAGGGCGTTGGACAAATACTATACAATATTTTGTTACATTCGTCCGTCTTTACGTTCTGCGTTCAAATTCTGCCGAGATCCACTTTGCCTCTCATTCTTCCAGGGTCGATAAAATAAGTACTAGCTGAGTACTGCGGTTGATATAAACGACTAACACCCTGCCTTGAAATTCCTGGCCTTGTGCCAACATTTTAAATCAGTATCTAGTCACATTACTCTACCGAGGTCGACATTACCTTTCGTATTTCTATGGTCGATAAAATGTGTACCGTTGAGCATTGAGGGTGATGTAATCGACTTACCCCCTCCCCACAAAATTGCTGACCTTGTGCCAAAATTTGAAACCGATATTTACTTCCATCCTTTTATGTTCCGAGTTCAAATCTTGCCTAGGTTGATGTCGCCTTTTATTTACCGACAAAAATGGGATTCGATTGACTCAGCAGAAGAAATCTTCATGGCTTAACGGAGAGAAAGGTGGCTGCAGCAATGCTCTGTAACGGCAGACGAAATACCTATTTCTGTATTACCCACAAGGGGCTAAACATAAAGGGGACAAACAAGGACAGACAACTGGATTAAGTCGATTACATCGATCTCAGTGTTTCACTGGTACTTAATTTATCGACCCCCGAAACGATGAAAGGCAAAGTCGACCTCGGCAGAATTTGAACTCAGAACGTAGCGGTAGACGAAATACCTATTTTTTTACTACCCTCAAGGGGCTAAACACAGAGGGGATGGACAAACAAGGACAGACAAACGGATTAAGTCGATTACATCGACACCAGTGCGTAACTGGTACTTAATTTATCGACCCCGAAACGATGAAAGGCAAAGTCGACCTCGGCGGAATTTGAACTCAGAACGTAGCGGCAGATGAAATACCGCTAAGCATTTCGCCCGGCGTGCTAACGTTTCTGCCAGCTCGCCGCCTTAATTTTGTGTAACGATTCTAACAGCTCGCTGCCTTACAGCTCTATAAATAATGGTCTCAAATTTTAGGACTTGGCCAGCAATCTTAAGGGCGAAGATAATTCGATGACATCGACCCCAGTTTTAATTAGTACTTATTTTATCGACCCCGGCGAAATAGAGTTCTATAACTAATACTCAGAAAAAGAAATGACTGTTGTATAATCGCGGCAGGAACTCTTTTGATTCCATTTCTGCTTTGTAAGAGTTGACCAATGGTTCAACAAATTCAGTATAAACCCCATAATTTACATGACTTTCAAATAAGGTATTGACCCACTGAGAGTAGTCTAACTGAAAATATATGTTTCGTGTAGGGCGGTAAACGGCAAACAGTTATATTAAAGTATGTTTCAGATTTTATCTCTTACTACTACAAACAAAATAATTCTTGTTTTTCGTTTCCGTTTTAGTGGCTTTGCTACTTTTGAGATTTCAATCTTCAACCAAAGCAATTCAGAAGTAAATAAAAGCAAAAATAGCAAAAGAGAAAAAAAAAAAAAAAAAGAATGAAAATTAGCATAATCAAAACAGAAATCCATGATATTCGGTGTAATCCTCTCCAGAATTGAGATTCTAAGATTAAGAAATAGAAAGGATGAAAATGAAAATATATATAAAAAAAAAAGAGAAAACGGTACAAAAAATAAATATAGCTAAACGGAAATATTTCTTCTCATCTCAACAACCGCTCCCTGTCTCTAATGAGAAAGATGTGATGAATAGAAAATAAGAACATGAGTGTTGATATCGCGATTCAAGCGATAATAATAATAATAATAATAATAATATAATAATAATAATTAATAATAATAATAATAATAATAATAATAATAATAATAATAATAATAATAATAATAATAATAATAATAATAATAATAATAAAAATAATAATAATAATAATGATGATAATAATAAAAATAAAAATAATAATAATAATAATAATAATAATAATAAAAATAATAATAATAATAATAATAATAATAATAATAATAATAATAATAATAATAATAATAAAAATAATAATCGTTTCTACTATAGACACAAGGTCCTGAAATTTGATGGGAGGGAACTAGTCGATTACATTGACCCCAGTGTTTCATGGATACAAAAATTTATCGACCCCGAACGATAAAAGGCAAAGTCAACCTCGGCGGAATTTAAACTAAGAACATTAAGACAGACGAAATACCTATTTCTTTACTACCCACAAGGGGCTAAACACACAGAGGACAAACAAGGACAGACGGGGGTCGATTAAATAAGTACCAGTTACGCACTGGGGTCGATATAATCGACTTAATCCGTTTGTTTGTCCATGTTTGTCTCCTCTGTGTTTAGCCCCTTGTGGGTAGAAAAGAAATAGGTATTTCGTCTGCCGCTACGTTCTGAGTTCAAATTCCGCCGAGGTCGACTTTGCTTTTCATCCTTTTCGGAATCGATTAAATAAGTACCAGTTACGCACTGGGGTCGATATAATCGATTTTATATTTTTGTTTGTCTTTGTTTGTCCCCTCTATGCTTAGCTCCCTGTGAGCAATAAGGAAATAAATATTTGCTATATCCCCTGATTGTGCCCGGCATACCAGTTTTATCCCATTTCCATTTGCACTCAAAATAAAGTAAGCTCTATGATTGCTCGAGAATCTTTAGAAGTTAGCAGTACTTGCATGTCATTTAGAACCCACAAGACTATGTCATTCTGGGTACACACCACCCCCAGTAGTCACTGCCAAATTGCATTTTATTGCAAAATTGTTGATGAGTCAACGGTTAATGTCAGCATCGATATTTCTTGCTGTGATCGTTGTGTTACGTTCTTACATATATCGCAGCACCGATTTGTGATGCATCAATTCAAACTGCTTTCTTGCCTCGTAATTCAGTTTTCAAGACTAGGCACGGACTTTCATATGCCAAAGCCTATCAAGGATGCACATATCATCAACAGATTCCCTTAACTGTTCACTTCAGTGGCCCCTTCTGTTCTTTGCAACGCAGAGAGACATATCACTTCCGCCTTACTCTTTTTACTCTTTTACTTGTTGCTTCAGTCATTTGACTGCGGCCATGCTGGAGCACCGCCTTTAGTCGAGCAAATCGACCCCAGAGCTTATTCGTTGTAAACCTAGTACTTATTCTATCAGTCTCTTTTGCCGAACCTTTAAGTGACGGGGACGTAAACACACCAGTATCGGTTATCCAACGATGTTGGGGGGGGGACAAACACAGACACACAAACATATACACACACATACATATACAAATATATGCATATACGATGGGTTTCTTCTAGTTTTCGTCTACCAAATCCACTCACAAGGCTTTGGTCGGCCCGAGGCTATAGTAGAAGACACTCGCCTAAGGTGCCACGCAATGGGACTGAACCCGGGACCATGTGGCTGGTAAGCAACCTACTTACCACACAGCCACTCGTTCGTTCTTGAATAAATTCTTCAGGCAAGTTTACGCTATCTTTTGTAACACACTACTGCCACGTTTCTTTCTTTTTACTTGTGTGAACCACGTATGAAATCTTTCTTTGGCTTGTAATTGTAGTATGATAGAACTATTTTAGTTCTGTCATAGGAATTTGAATTGTTTTTCTTGTTGTATTATTCTTATTTGCGATACCTTTGATTATATTCTGCAATTTTACCTTTTCATATATCACGTGGAACAGTTTGTTTCATCGAGATTTTTCCGCATATTTCTTTTTAAAATTTGTGTTTGTGTATTCGACAATGATTTTATCACGTTTGAGCGGTTGACACCCGGGCCCATTTAATCTCACAAAAATGTGAAAGAAAACGGATTCATAAGGAAAGTCGACATTTAAAAATATGTGATTATATCAAAATGAAGAGTGGAGCAAAGCTCTGATGTTAAAAAAACGATAAACGTCGCCCTTTTCAAGCCTAGCCAGGCTCACGGGCCCGGTTTCATGGTTTTTGTGGCGTATTTGTTCCCCCCAGCTGGACGGGACGCCAGTCCATCGCAGCATTACTCAAGAAATAGGAAGAAAGAGTGAGAAAAAGTTGTAGCGAAAGAGTACAACAGGGGTCGCCACCCCTCACCCCCCTGCCGGAGCCTCGTGGAGCTTTTAGGTGTTTTCGCTCAATAAACACACACAACGCCCGGTCTGGGAATCGAAAGCGCGATCCTACGAACGTGAGTCCGCTGCCCTAACCACTGGGCCATTGCGCCTCCACTAAAGCTCTGATGTTAGGGGTACTGAAAAGTAATATCGCATTTCACATGGTGAGTTCGAATCAGCATAAAACATAGAGCAAATGGATTTATTCACTCAGTATATAATCGCCATTGTTAGCGCTAAGATTTTCCCACTTCGACGCTAGTTTTCCGATTCCTCAGCAAAAACTTTTAGGAGTTTTTTTTTAGAAGAGAAAAATATTTGGAATATCGTTTCGACATCAGTCCTTCACTTGAATGTTTTTTTTCCTCTTGTAAAGTATTTGCGTGACCTGAATAAGTGAAAATCTGATGGTACTTGGTCTGGTGGGTAGGGTGGGAGTGAGATAGAGCTTCCCATCCTAAAGAATTAATCTTTTCTTGGATTATCTTCACTTAGTGTGGGCTTGTGTTATCATGCTGCAGGATTACTCTCTCTCTCTCTCTCTCTCTCTCTCTCTTCTCCTCTCTCTCTCTCTCTCTCACTCTCTCTCTCTCCCTCTCTCTCTCTCTCTCTCTTGATTGCAGTCATTTGTTGTTTTCTGAGCAAAATTGATTGACGTGTTAAAGTTTTTCGCAATAAAGTTCTGTAATGATGTTTTTCCCTTGTTCCAAAAATCCGAAATGAACAATACCTATTTTATTCCACAAAACGCATCAGCAAAATTTTCTTTACTGTAGATCTGGTTTGCATGTTGGAACTGGATTTTCATATGGCCTTATCCACTCCTTCTTGCGTTTATTATTAGAATAAGATATTCATTGCTTATCACCCGTTACAATTTGATTACGAAAAAGTTTTTGTTCATTCCTGATTTGTAAATGCTTATAAATTGTTGCATGCACTACTTTATTTTTGGAGCACAGTTCATGAAGTACCCTCTTCTCTTCTCTATACATCATTATGCTTAAGATGATCTTTCACATCGGACTGAGATTTATTAAGCATCTGGGATAAGTCCCTGATACTTTGACACGGTTTCTCTTGTGGTGTGACGCTATTTCTCTCAGTTCTTTACAATAATTTCAGATTCTATCAGAGTTAACTTTGCCTTTCATCCTTTCGAAGTCAAAGTTGAGCGCTTGGGTTAACGCAATCGATTATTCCGTTCCCTAACATATTGACCTTGTGCCATAATATGAAACAACCATTCTTATAACTAAAAGCATTATTTTAAAATTTCTCAGGGGAGCTGAACGTGTTGTAGTAACAGTAGAAAATTCAGAGAAAAGAAACACCGCATCTGTTGGCGATTGGCTTATATTTGTTGGTAGGAGAATACTTACTGTTAAGTTTGACGACTTTCTTTGAATGCAGTCTATGATATCTATGTGTTCATAACATAGATATCATAACATCAGAACCGTCACACATATGATTAATGCTTTGGTGGTAATACCAGCAACGGGATATGTACGATCGACTCACGGTAGCTATCTGATAAATTTACCAATGGTTAATAAAACGTTATAACTATACAAAGCAGATAAAATTTCGATAATTTGTCAACAGGAAATAAAATCAAGAGCCAATGGTTGTATTACACGAAAACCTACGGCTGTTATATATTTTTGCTATCGATAAAACTAGTACCAATTAAATACTGGGGACCAAGTACTTCAGAAATATCCTGGCCTTCTGCCTTAATAGAAAGGACAATTAAGCTGGTATTTGCAACAAAATTAGCATGAAGTTTTCACGGAAAGTTTAAATTTAGATCAGTTTAACATATTGTGTCTAATATATAATTCTTTATTGCCCACAAGGGGCGAAACATAGAGGAGACAAACAAGGACAGACAAACGGATTATATCGATTACATCGATCCCAATGCATAACACGTACTTATTTAATCGACCCCGAAAGGATGAAAGGCAAAGTCGACCTCAGCGGAATTTGAACTCAGAACGTAGCGGCAGACGAAATACCTATTTCTTTACTACCCACAAGGGGACAAACAAGGACAGACAAACGGCTTAAGTCGATTACATCGACCCCAGTGCGTAACTGGTACTTAATTTATCGACCTCGAAAGGATGAAAGGCAAAGTCTACCTCGGCGGAATTTGAACTCAGAACGTAACGGCAGACGAAATACCGCTAAGCATTTCGCCCGGCGTGCTAACGATTCTGCCAGCTCGCCGCCTTATTGTGTCTAATATCGTACCTAGGAAACGATCTCAGGAAAGTTGGTAGCGAAAAGGAGAAGGGCTAGAGGTTGTGAAATATGCAACAAACTTTACACAATTTTGTTCCAGCAGTAATAATATGATCACCAATTAGAAAACCGAACTGTAACTGTTGCAACTTAATAATCTTACAGGATAGCTTAACCATGAATCGAAACTAATTTTCAGCTTTCAACATGTCAGTAGTTTATTTCTTGTTTTAAAGAACTCAGCAAAATAAGTTTAAAATTATCGATCATTTACGTTCTCATGCAGCTAAATCATTACTGTCACAGCCTATAAATCATAATTCATTACTAGAATACCTGGTAGCATAATCCTCTAACTATAATTCTCTCCTAAGCAGAATAAAACCCTATTTCTTATTGCATATGTTTACCGAACTGATTATCATATAAGTACATTATTCGTTCAAATACATAAGCTTTAGTTGTGTATTAAGGGACAGCGTTTCTATATTATAGTTGAAATATTTAAACAAATATTTCTGTCTCTCCATAGAGACTACCACGTCGGTTCAATGTGTGAGTGAAGATGTTTTAGTCAATAGCTTCGGATAAGGCATGAACGACACAAAATCAAGATTAACTCTGCTTGAAATATATACATAAATGTATATGTTATCCTTTTACTAGTCTCAGTCACTGGACTGTGGTGATATCGTATATATATAGAGAGAGATAGATAGATAGATAGATAGATAGATAGATAGATAGATAGATAGATAGATAGATAGATAGATAGATAGATAGATATAGATATATATAATGTATGCATATGCGTTGTATATATATATATATATATATATATATATATATATATATATATATATATAGATATACGTGTGTGTGCGTACTGTGTGTAAACATACAATGCATATATGGTATGTATATAGATGATATGTATATATATGTATATATTATATATTTATATATGTATATGTGTATATATTATATATAATAATATATATATGGGCATATATAGACTCATTTTATAATGTGTATGTGTGTGTGTCTATATATAAAGAATAGTATGTATGTGTTATGTTTATCCATCTCTAACGATATATATATAGCTTACTTTCCCGTTAAAGTAAAATCAACAAAAACAGTACTCCATCTGGTGAGTGATAAATATTGTTTAATATATACAGTATATGGTCATGAGCTACTAATTGTTTCATACTTTGGAGATGTTTTACAACAAGCATTTAATAACACGCCTAGTGTCTAGTGTCTCCAAGCAATCATCAGGCTTCGAGCACATGGCCTATACAAGTTGAAAATTAGGACAATAGAACAAGAGAAATCACAGAAGAAAAAACGGGAGGAAGGTGGATGCTAAATATTGAAGGGTAAAAGAAATGGAAAAAGAATGGAAAAATGGAAGAAATAGAATTAGAGTGTTCCCTTTGATCGTGAGGTCATAAAGCTAATTGGTGTAGAATCAACAGAAGCTGTCTAAAATCTGGGATACAGCTGCTCAGTCCGGAGAGAGTGGTGCTCCCAATTCGCCAAAAGAAACTTGCACCTATATTTGCATTTGCAGAAAATTTCTGATCTGAAATTGAGCAGTGCGGGGAAATTTCTAGATCTAAAAAAAAATTTGTGAGCTTTCAGCAACGCATTACTTACATTTTTTAGAACCATTAACATATATGTTAACGTTCCGGGTTCAGTCCCACTTCGTGGCACCTTGGGCAAGTGTCTTCTACTATAGCCTCGGGCCGACCATAGCCTTGTGAGTGGATTTGGTAAACGGAAACTGAAAGAAGCCCGCCGTATATATGTATATATATATATATATATATACGCGAGAAAGAAGCAACAAGAATATCCATTCTTGTTGCTTCTTTCTCGCTTATAATCACCCCACAACTGTATGTTAAATCAGTATAGTTTTTTTGGTGCATCTAAGTTAGGTACATATTCAAGTAAATTTTTTTAAATTAACTTGAATCTTTATTGCTCTTGTATATATATATATATATATATATATGTCTGTGGTTTGTCCCCCTAACATCGCTTGACACCCGATGCTGGTGTGTTTACGTCCCCGTAACTTAGCGGTTCGGCAAAAAAGACCGATAGAATAAGTACTAGGCTTACAAAGAATAAGTCCTGGGTCGATTTGCTCGACTAAAGACGGCGCTCCAGTCAAATGACTGAAACAAGTAAAAGAGTAAAAGAGTTCATAGCATGGATTTTTCCATGATTTTCCACTTGACTGTATGTGACGTGGAGTTGGTCTTCGAGTCCCATACGTGGCTGGCCAACATAGTTGCTTTACTTTTGTCCATACGCCGGAGAGAAGATAAGTGGTTAGCATAGCGTGTTTTGAAATCACCTTCGTACAACCCGATGTAATTCTTTTCGGTTACGTTATCATGGAACGTTGCTGTTACGTCTACCAATATACAGCGGAGTTTACCACGCATGCCAGATCAAGTAGGCAAGCTCCGGGGTCTCGACAGTTACAACTGGGAGAGGGCTCTTGTATAGGCCATGTGCTCACAATACAACGATTGCTTGGAAATGCTAGGCGTGTTTATAAACCCCGGTTAGAAAACATCTCCAATGTATGAAGGTATTACTAATTCATGACCATATACGGTATACATAAGACAATATGAGTGCGCATGCATACATATTCTGCGTTATATGAAGAAACTATGAAGAGTGAAATTCTCTAAATAATAATAATAATAATAAGCTTTAAGCTTATAAGAGTTCACCGTGTATTGGCTTTAAAAAATAGTCTAATGTTGGACATATAAGCCCTCGACGGAAAAAGTAGGTACTAATATCCATAATACGAACTTTTTGTCGAGGGCTTATATGCTCCAATAGTAGAGTATGTTCTTTAGCCACTACACGATGAATGCATATAAGCAAAAAGTTTATAATTATTATTTA
>NC_043008.1:59461445-59466445 GCF_006345805.1 Octopus sinensis
AATCCACTCACAAGGCTTTGGCTGGCCCGAGGCTACAGTAGAACTCACTGGCCCAAAGTGCCACGCAGAGGGACAGAACCTGGTGCCATTTTCTTGGTAAGCAAGCTACTTTGTTTCATTTTATTTGCCATAAAGGCAGTATACAGAGTAGCTGCGGGCTGGACGAACACATTAATGAATTAAAATGAAATTAAATGAATAAATGAGAAGCGAAACCCAACACCCGCCGACTGGATTTTTCTCGAAAACATATTTTCTTATTTTTTTTTAATCATATGAGGATATATATATATATATATATATATAATATATATAATATATATATATATATATATATAGATATATATATATATATATATATATATATATATATATATATATATATGTATATATATATATATATGTATATATATATATAAAACGTAAAAGCATTTTTCTATTCCTGAGCGTTATACTAATACATCTGTGTGTTTTGTACACCACCTGTCTTCGTCTTTTGTTTATTTTCGTAAACTTTCCCTTATATATATATAATATATATAATATATATATATATATATATATACACGCACATGTCATGTTTATGTGTGTTTATGTACATATTCACATAAAGATCGACGTAGTCAATGTAGTAGTGTACGCGACACAACGAGGCACACACACACGAAGTGGGGAGAGAGATTGCAAGAGGTCAGAAATTATGTAAGATTTAACGATGCCATCGTTCGACTTATAATTGTCTCCATAAATCCATCATATTCTCATTTCCCTCGTCATTCCTTTGTTTTATGCTGAGGGATTATCGTTCCTATAGAAGAAACCGTTTAATAGCATCACAATAACACATCAGTGAGTAGAGTCACATGCCTTAATGTTTTGGGTATTACACTCATGATCGTAAGATTGTCGTTTCGATTCTTGGGCCGGGCGATGCATTGGATGCTTGAGCAAAACACTTCATTTTATTCTACTCCAGACCACTTAGCTGGCAAAAATAAGTAATCTTGCGAGGGGCAGACATCCCGTCCAGACGATGGGGTGGAAGGAAATACATGCTGCACAATCCTAGAAAGTGGCCTTATTTGCATATGGCTCGGGAAGAACTTTGGAGTTTTTTGGATTTTTTAAATATATATTTTTTTTTTTGAGAAATGGATATTATAACTTTCGTGTGAAGCACAAACCAACGGGGAATCCTCTACGTACTCGTTCGGTCAGCTAGAAATAGCAGCCTAATTCTCGTCAAATTGTCTTCTGATTGACATCAATGCAGGAGACACAATCTATCAGAGATATTGTGTTTTGTCCGGGATCTCGGTCAAAATTTCCGATAGTGAGTGTTCAGTTGTTCGATCAAGTAAGATACCAAGCTCATTTAATTATTTTTAAATGGCTGAGTATTTCGAAGACATGTGTAGTCTAATTGTAACCTTCTGGCAAAATCAGAGCGATAAAGTGACTAGGCTGTACCGTAAATTACGGGTACAATCCAGCTGACAGACTCCTAAACAGCCTCCGTCTACCATTTATAAACAACATTTATATCATTCACCCAAGGTGCCAAGCAGCGGAATCGAAATCAAGACCTTATGATTGCGAAGCGGACTTCTTTTTAACTATTTGACCATACTGCACCTACAGTAAGCACCACGTCTTTAGAATGTCAGAATTATCGTAGATGGAATATTTTTAATCATAGTTCTATTCGATCCGGATTTAGACAGCTAAATAAATACCAACGTACTTAAGACACAAAGTTGTTTTTTTGGTTAGTCCTAGATTAGGCTGTTGAAAAAAAATATACAAAAGTAGGCGTAGGAGTGGCTATGTGGTAAGTAACTCGTTTACGAACCACATGGTTCCCGGTTCAGTCCCACTGCGTGGCACCTTGGGCAAGTGTCTTCTAATATAGCCTCGGGCCGACCAAAGCCTTGTGAGTGGATTTGGTTGACAGAAACTGAAAGAAGCCCGTCGTATATATATATATGAATGTGTGTATATGTTTGTGTGTCTGTGTTTATCCCCGCCTCCCCCAACATCGCTTGACAACCGATGCTGGTGTGTTTACGTCCCCGTAATTTAGCGGTTCGGCAAAAAGAGACCGATAGAATAAGTACTAGCCTTATAGAATAAGTCCTGGGGGCTATTTGCTCGACTAAAGGCGGTGCTCCAGCATGGCCACAGTCACATGACTGAAATAAGTAAAAGAGTATAAGGCTCAGTGATAATAGATAAAAAGAAGTATTTCTTGCTTTTGAATAAGGTCGTAAAACATATTATATCGAGATGTAAGACAATGTTTTTTATCAGCGGTTGTTTTTGTTGTTGTTGTTGTTGTTGTTATGTAGTCACAGGTCAATCATGACCGAGTAGAGATAAGATCAAAGTATTTCAGTCATGACCATCCTGTATCTTCAGAAATTTCATCAAGACTGTTGATCAAATTGTATCTTGTAAGCTCTAGTTTGAATGGACTTTGGCTACTTTATCTAGCAAGTCGACCAGCCACATAGGGGTAATCTATTGACTGGTAAGACAATTGAAGAGTTTTCGTAAAGGATATTTCTTTACTGGATCAAACTGGCAGTATGATTACTTGGAAACTCCTGTTGTTTGTTTACAACTGTAGTTTTAAAACGGTGTGGCACGATGCACTAATGCACCACAAAGGGTATTTATATACGCCACGAAATTTTGAATATAAAATAAATTTCAAACTTTAGAAAGTAAATCTAGACTAATTCAAGATCGTGTTTATAACGTATTATAAATTTTATTTATGCAAATATGATTTTTGAAATGAGGTAAGCAATAAATTTCTTTCCCAATGTTTAAATTTAACTTTTAAACTTCCTATACGAAGTAATTTTTAACTTGATCATTAGCGTATTTATTATATTGAAACGAGTCTTCTGCTGAATTTCGAACCATCTCGTTCAGATCCCCAGTTTAGAACCAGGCCCGATTCTAAGAACTTAACTGTGTAGCCATAAATGGTATTAGCACCCATGTAAATATGTATCGACCAGGCAGACTACCAGGTGTGTAACGAAATAAGCGGTAAAATTGAAAGTAAGTTTTGTGAATTTTCTCACCAAAGAGTTCAGCTGAAGTTTCAAGAAGTTTTGACTCAATGTAAAAGGTTAATACGAGTGAAGACGAATGAAGAAAAATATATGGAATAAATTAATGCATGATAAAGGTGACTAAAAATTTAAAGCAATGGAGCTAAAGTAATATAAAAATACAAAATGTAAAAAATAAAGTGCCAGGTACCAGAACACAGTCCATTAAAGTCCATGTCTACTATCGTTTCAAAGGAGATGCTTCACATAGTTAATGTACAATCCATTAAGGAAATCCAAAGGCTACACTTTTCCATCAGGAGAAAACTTACAAAGGCTTTCCATTTCTGGTCATGACACTGTTCACATATTGTTTTAATAAATATTTATATTCGACTTTTGATAATTTAGGAATGATATAAAGTTGCTTTGACCGATTGGAACGTTTATTCATTATATCGTTCAACATATATATATATATATATACAGAGGGGTGAATAAACTGTCGTATAAATCACACAATTAGGAAAATAACACTGACATCTCATTTTAACAGGTAGAGTTACCAAAATTACATAAAAATATCTTGAAATACTAAAGAGTAAATTCATTCAATAAAATCGCCATTGGCTTCAACCACGACCTTCAGACGACTTCGGAATCTTCTGAAATTTTTCTGGACTGTCTCCTTGTTTAAGTTGGTGAATGATGCCTTAATCCTTGCCTTCACTTCATCTTTGGTGTTACAAGGAGTTTTGTTGGTCACTTGCTCAACTGCGCCCCACATATATTAATCAAAGGGATTGCAGCCTGGGGAATTAGGCGGCCAGATGTTATGGGTGATATGGTCGCAGAAATCGTCTGACAGCCATTACTGGGTTCTGCTGCTTGTGTGGCATTGGTGCAGAGTCCTGTTGCTAAATATAAGGTCTTCCAGCAGCCATTTTCTTCATCCAGAGCAGCACTACTCCCGACAGGCTTGATGTAGGCCTCCGTATTGAGTGTGAGGTCGTGTGGGAAGATAAATGGATGCACAACGTCTCCTTCACTAGTGATAACTCCAAAGACCATGATGTTAACTGGATGTTTGATTTTTATCACTTTCGGTATATGTCTTCAGATTGCACTGTCCTGAGATTGACACCCAAGTTCGTATTCGAACTTCCGGAGCGAATGCCAAGCAGTATAGCATGTCGTTTCCAGATTTCTAGCAGCGTGAATTAGGTCATGGTGCTCTTTTTCTCACAGACGGTACCCAATTGACCCTACTATTCTATGTAGTCGACAAAATCAAAATCAAACAATGCGCATGTGTGAAAAATATAAAATGCTGATAAAATACACATTGCACCCTATATATATAATATATATATATATATAATATATATATATATTATATATATATTATATATATATATTATATATATAGATATATATATATATACATATATATATATAGAGAGAGAGAGAAGAGGTAATGTATACATATATATAGAGAATTGTGACATGTACATATATATATATAATATGACATATTTAATATATATGTGTGTGTGACATATTTATATATATATATATATATATATGACATATATATATACATATATATATAAATATATATATATGACATATATATATATATACATATATATATATATGACATATATATATATACATATATATATATGACATATACATATATATCCTAAATGAATATAAGTTTGTAGCTATGTGGGTGATAGGGAGAATCGTTCTATCGTTTTGTGGCTGCTTCTCACAATGTTTGCTTCTTTAGATATTATGTGTGTCTCTGAAATAAGAATGTCTATTATTTGTAGAAAATAAAAAGATCCGCATTGTTCGGTTACGAGTGTCTTATAACAAACGGTTCAATTGTTTCCCCCAGGAGAATGAAATTCAACAGAAGAACATCAA
>NC_043008.1:59471445-59521445 GCF_006345805.1 Octopus sinensis
AATTAATCTCCTGCGCTTGTTTATCTCCCTTTTCCTTGAATTTTCGCTTCATACAAATATAGAAACCTCAGTTAAATCCACTTTCTCTCTTTCTTTAACCACGCACTTTTTGTGTGTTAATAACACTCGTTTCACGTATTCACTTGTTTGCTGCTTCTTTCCAACATAATACAAACCTTGTTCTTGCACGTCTCTCGCTTCATCAGTCATACATCGATCTATACACTGTCTGTACGTTGAGGTATAGTGTATAAGTGTTCCTCTGGCATTTCTGTTTTAACACGATCCTCAGTAAAAGTCATTTTTATTCCATACAAGTATATTCACAATGCCTGCGGTCGTGTTAACCCTGTTGGTATAAATCTACCCTAATACCACCCCTAGTTCGTTGATACAAACTTTCTGTTTTAAATTACCTAAAAACCTTCCATCAAAATTTCAAGTGTATTTATGTTCCAAACACCAGCTTCATAATAACAGTTATTTTACTAATTCCTTTATTATTTTCAAAATGTTTTGAAACAAGGCAGTGTATTTGAACAGAATATAGTAACAAAAGGGTTAAATTACACTTGCCCCAAATCCCACACCGTTGTAATAAAACTAAGGCCCGATGTTTGTGAAGTGGACATCCTAAACATTGGCATTATACATACATACATACAAAAATAGCCTGCGGATTTTGTTGAAATTCCAAGGAAGAAACATTGGATGTAGATTAGAAACCGGGTCTTTCTATGTTGACAAGGAATCTTGAAAAAAAACTGAATAATGACATACATACATACATACATACATACATACATACATATATACATATATATCTATATATATATATCTATATATATATATATATATATATATATTATATATATATATATATATAGAGAGAGAGAGAGAGAGAGAGAGAGAGAGAGAGAGAGTGGTTGTATACTGTCAACTTAACGTGACAGTCCTGTAAGGGAATTACACACCGCTGTTTAGCCCTAGGAAGCATCGACGCTTCCTGTCGGCCTTGACACATTTCCTGTGTCCTTATATACATATTTACATACATACATACATTCATATAGACAGACTGACAGGTCGACTTTACCTTTCATCCTTTTGGGGTTGATAAAATAAGTACCAGTTGAGTACTGGGAGTCGGTGTAATAGACTTATCCCCTCCACTAAGCTTGCTGGCCTTGTGCTAAAATTTGAAACTAATGTTATTCGGCGATCTTAAGAGGTCAGCACGACTATGTGTTTGTGTGTGTGTGTGAAATATGTTCATTCTGCAGAATTTTTTAATCCTTAAGATTATCTCCCCTTGTTAATCCGAGTCGGCTGCAATTGCCGTTGTCTGTTTGTTTATCTTCTGTCAAATCGAAGATAATTGCAAGAAATCAAGAATATTTTGTTATTTAGCATACTTTTCTTTCATTAAGCCGCACACAATTCTGTCAGCTCATTTTCGTTTCATGATGTATACATTATATACAGACACGCGATTGCACATGCGCATTGTTAATCGAGTTTGCAAACTGGCAAAATTATCAATACATATTATCAGGTAAACACATATATACACATACATTCTTATATATACAGTATATACACACACTAGCAAACATATTTTTATCAATATAGAAACACATATGCATATATATACATATTAACATTTAAGTGCATATAAACATTTAAACTTATATAAACATATAAACATACATATCTAAACATTTATTATATGTGCATCTATGTGAATAGGCTTATATGTATGCATGTATATATATATATGTGTGTGTGTATATATATATATATATATATATATATATATATATATATATATATGTATATATATATATGTATATATATATGTGTGTGTATATATATATGTCTATATATGTGTATATATATATATATATATATATATAATATGTCTATATATGTTATATATATATATATATATATATATATATATGTGTGGTGTGTGTGTGTGTGTGTGTGAGAGAGATTATTAGTGTGTATGCATTTGTATGTGTGTGACTGTTGCGTGTAAGTATGCACACAACATTATACATATATAGTACACCAACACAAACGAACTACAATCATCTTCGATCTGAAAATCTAGTCTTTGGAGTCTCGTTCTGTCGTTTGTCTTGCAGTCATTAATAATAATCACACTTATATGCATATTCAAACATTGCTATCAGTATTTTCCAAATTATATTTACAATTTCAAATTATTGAATAATTATTTCTGGCTTCTAATTTCTTTGGATATTCTTTGTAACTTATTGATTTCCTTCACTTATCATCATCATCATTATTATTATTATTAAGGCGGTGAGCTGGCAGAAACGTTAGCACGCCGGGCGAAATGCTTACCAGTATTTCGTCTGCAGATACGTTCTGAGTTCATTTTCCGCCGAGGTCGACTTTGCCTTTCATCCTTTCGGGGTCGATTAAATAAGTACCAGTTACGCACTGGGGTCGATTAAATAAGTTCCAGTTACGCACTGGGGTCGATATAATCGACTTAATCCGTTTGTCTGTCCTTGTTTGTCCTCTCTGTGTTTAGCCCCTTGTGGGCAGTAAAGAAATAGGTATTTCATCTGGCGTTACGATCTGAGTTTAAATTCCGCCGAGGTCGACTTTGCTTTCATTCTTTCGGGGTCGATAAACGAAGTACCGGTTGAGTACTGGGGTCAATGTCATTGACTGTCCCCCTCCCTACAAAATCCAGGCCTTATGCCTATAGTAGAAAGGATTATTATTACTATTATTATAATTAAGGCGGCAAAATGTGGTGAGCCAGCAGAATCGTTAGCGACATGCTTAGCGGCATTTCGTCCGTCATCAAAATTTGAAACCATTATTATCCTTATTAAGGCGGCGAGCTGGCAGAATCGTTAGACGCTTGGCAAAATCCTTAGCGTCGTTTCATCTGTCTTTATGTTCTGCGTTCAAATTCACCGAGGTGAATTTAATGCGTCTGTCCTTGTTTGCCCTCTGTGTTTAGCCCCTTGTGGGTAGTAAAGAAATGGGTATTTCGTCTGCTGCTACGTTCTAAGTTCAAATTCCGCCGAGGTCGACTTCGCCTTTCATCCTTTCGGGGTCGATAAATTAAGTTCAAGTTACGCACTGGGGTCGATGTAATCGACTTAATCCGTTTGTCTGTCCTTGATTGTCTCCTCTATGTTGAGTCCCCTGTAGGTAGTAAAGAAATGGGTATTTCGTCTGCCGCTACGTTCTAAGTTCAAATTCCGCCGAGGTCGACTTTACCTTTCATCCTTTCGGGGTTGATAAATTAAGTACCAGTGAAACACTGGGGTCAATGTAATCGACTATCTTCTTCCCCCAAATTTCAGGCCTTGTGCCTATAGTAGAAAGAATTATTATTATTATTATTATATTATTATTATTATCATTATTAAAGGCCGTGAGCTGGAATCGATAGCATGCCGAACAAAATACTGAGCAGCATTCCGTCCGTCTTTACGTTCTGTGTTCAAATTCCGCCGGAGTCGACTTTGCCTTTTATTCTTTCGGGGTCGATAAAATAAGTACCAGTTGGACACTGGGGTCGATGTAATCAACTTCCTCACTCCTCCGAACTTGTTGACCTTGTGCCAAAACTTTGAAACCAGTAGTAGTAGTAGTGTAGTAGTAGTAGTAGTAATAGTAGTAGTAGTAGTAGTAGTAGTAGTAGTAGTAGTAGTATTTCTGAAGGGAAATAGTATGATATACCACTGCAGCTGCTATCGTTGATAGTATCTTATTCCCCACTTTTTCCACCTTTGTTCGTTATGTATAATTATATATAATTAATGAAATTAATTACCCGGAGAAATTAGCAGTCAGATTTCATTCTGTTATGCTCTGGCAATAATCAAAAGATTAGGTTGGATTTTTTCTTGGTTTGCTTGTTTGTTTGTTTTTGTTTTTTGTTTTTAATGATAAGATAAAACTCTAACGATCATGACTTGAATAATTAAAATGGCGAATTGAAATTTGAGCGTATTTTGTTGATTGTTAAATAACAATTGTATATCTTGTGACATTAATGTTTCTGATAGAGTGAGGGTATTATGAATCAGTAAGTTGATAAGAAAAATCTGCTAGCCTGGAAGTTAGATGGACACCAAACATGAAACAGGGTAATTGAATTCGTACGTTTATACCAAAGTTATAAATATTTTCCCAAAGTATTCGAACCTATAAAAGAATTTTATTTTTTCTTGATATTCACCAATTAATAATGATTGTGTGTTGACGGGACGAGAAATATGGCTCTGTGTGGTTGATCGACATGTTAGAAATAGTAGCCAAATATCCCTCAATTCAAATTCTGAAGTCTTTAAGAAAACAAAGAAATGAACACAAAGTAGTCCTAGTTATGTAAGAGGGAATCACCATTATGTAATTAGATAAATATATGTAATTGGATAGATAGATAGATAGATAGATAGATAGATAGATAGATACATACATACATACATACATACATACATACATACATACATGCACTACTTTCATGTTTTATGGCAACAAACAGAAACTAATGTATGAATGTGTGTCTGTGTGTGTATAGGCGTAGGAGTGGCTGTGTGGTAAGTAGCTTGCATACCAACTACATGGTTCTAGGTTCAGTTCCACTGCGTGGCACCTTACTATAGCCTCGAGCCGACCTAAGTTTTGTGGGTGGATTTGGTAGACGGAAACTGAAAGAAGCCCGTCGTGTATATATATATGTGTGTGGTGTGTGTCTTTGTTTCCCACCATCGCATGACAACGGATATATATATATTGGTGGGGTGTAATAACCGGTGTAAATTTTTTTTTATTTCTCCAGTCACGTTTTACATCTAATAGAGAGAGAAGAGAGAGAGAATAAAAGATAGATATAAAGAAAGTTGAAGTAAGAGGTGCACATACTAAAAGGCAGAAATGAAGAGGAGAGGGTCAGAATGACAGGGATTACATAGCAAAATAACAATGGGAGGAGCTATATAAATGAGAAATTTGTCTTATTTCATTTTTATTTTGAGGTAATAAATATTTTCCTTTTGAAAATTAATAATAATCAGTCTAACATTTTTTTTTTAATAAACACTAAAAAAAATCTGTTAAAGTTAAATTACAATTTTCATATGTACCCCATATTTCCTGATATTTTCCACGGTGGCAAAAGCACATAATTCCAAATATACCTGTCATACGACAGGTAGCGCCCAACTATATCACATATGTATCCATAAACTGTCCATCGATAGTTGATGATGATATTCAACCTGAAATGAGAGTCTATCAGGGAATCAAAAGTGAATCGATATCTTCCAGTAGTTTACCTCTTCAGATACTGTAATACAGGTGCGAGTATCGATAGCCAATCACCTCTTATTACACATTGTCTTTCTATGTATTGTTTATGATCTGCTTTAGGTGTCTCGTTTTGAATAGAAGTAATTGTATTCAGATCCTACTGGGATCCGAATACAAGTTCAGATTCTGCTCGGATTGACTTTGCTTTTCATCGCCTCGGGGTCAATAAAAGTAAAGTAACATTCATGATGGCGATTGGCGGAATTATTAGTTTGGTCAATTTGCTTTGTGAGTTTTTATTATTCGGAACTCAGGATGTAAAGAGTCCCCGAGTAGTAAACTGAATCCGACACTCTGTTTAAACGCCGCCATTGGTCCTTGGGTTTCTTTAGCGGAGTTTCTTCAGTTTCAGATATTCAGGCTAGTCTTCTGTTTTAAAGCTAACTTCCTCCCTTCATTGCACCGGCCTCATAGACCTTGAACAAAAGACAAACATAGGTTCGAAATGTTCCCAAGACATCTAATGAGGGCTTGAAGGTACATCAGCCGAAACGTTGAATTAACAACAAACAAGATGAGGACAAATATCCGTCAAATGTAAATAATGTAAATCTGGGTGTGTGTCCTCCATTTTGTCACACTTTTGTTGGTATCCTGTCGTCTCCCTTTGCGTCTCTATCTGAGAGCGATCTGGTTATGAGCAACAATTTCAGTTCACTTGGCAGATTATCCATTGATACATAAATTGCGTTATGAATCACAATCTCTAAATTTTTCCACTCGGTATGTTCTGGTACTTTGAACAGCTGCTGGAAGTGTTCAACAAAGCAATCAAACATTTCTCCATTTCCTGCAATATTGTTATTCAACAGCTCAAAATTTTTATTTCAATTTGATGAGTAATAAAATAGAATTCATTTCATCCGTGATATTACATAAACAGAAATACGAAAAAGAGGATCAAATATGTCACGTAGAAACACTTGGAATACAAATGAACACACACACACCACACACACACATACATTGGTTTCAATTTTTGGCACAAGGCCAGAAATTTCAGGGGAGGGAATACGTCGGTTACATCAAGGCGGCGAGCTGGCAGAAGCGTTAGCACGCCGGGTGAAATGCTTAGCGGTATTTCGTCTGCGTTACGTTGTGAGTTCAAATTCCGCCGAGGTCGACTTTGCCTTTCATCCTTTCGGGGTCGATAAATTAAGTACCAGTTACACACTGGGGTCAATGTAATCGACTTAATACCTATGTCTGTCCTTGTTTGTCCCCTCTGTGTTTGGCCCCTTGTGGGTAATAAAGAAATAGGTTACATCGACCCCGCTGCTTAACTGGTAATTTTTATCAATCCCGAAAAGTTGATTTTGCTAGCCCGCTGCCTCACCTCGATTGATATTAACTTGATTTTTATTCAACAGTCGAAATTTTAATTTAGAGGCGGTGAATGACAAAAGAAAAGTAATTTCATCTGTAAAGTTAAATGGGAAAAAAAAAGATGACGATCCTTGCTGAGTCATATAGACTGGTTTCCTGGTTCTTGTGGACATATAATTTTCCCCCTAGGCAGCTAGATGACTGGGGCAACGTGAGAGGAACTGTTTTGCTCAAAAATCCCAAACGTAGCACCGATCCAGAGATAGGAACTACAATCTTATGATCATGAGTCCAACACCCTAACCACTAAGCCATGCGCCTCTACTGCTGTAATATTACATATAGAGAGATATACGAGTATAGAGTGAAGCTAATGCGTTATGTGGAAAGATATTACTGGCAACACAAACGGATACGTATACCTATGCATGCATACGTACATACATAACACACTGCCTAGGTATCAATCTTGAGAAATTAGGCTTCTCAAAACCAGAAAGGCGAAGGCTGATTCGAAGACTACAGATTCAAGCCATCACGGGAACTGTAAAAATCTGTAAAACATTCCAGAAGTTTATCATTTAAGTATATATGAGCATGTCTGTATATGCAACTATATGAATGATAGTACGAGCATAAAACAAAACATACACATCTGCACACATGCATACATACAAAAATACCCCGTTGATGTTGAAATTCCAATGAAGTAACCTTAGATCTAGGTTAGAAACCGGCTCTTTCTATATTGGCAAAAAAAATCTTGAAATAGAACTGAATAATGATATACATGTGGAGGCACATGGCCTAGTGGTTAGAGCAGCGGACTCGCGGTCGAGCGATAGCGGGTTCGAATCTCAGACCGGGCTATGTGTGTGTTTATGAGCGAAATACCTAAGCTCCACGCGGCTCCAGCAAAAGGTAATGGCGAACTTCTGCTGACTCTTTCGCCACAACTTTCTCTCACTCTTTCCTCCTGCATCTTGCAGTGTACCTGCGACGGATCGGCGTCCCGTTCAGGTGGGGAACTTATACGCTAAAGACACCGGGAAACCGGCCCTTATGAGCCAGGCATAGCTCGAGAAGGAACAAACAACAATGACATACATACATACATACATACATACATACATACATACATACATACATACATACATACATACATACATACATACATACATACATACATACATAGCGGATATGTGTGTGTATGTGTATGTTTACACTGACAACCCCGAACGTTTCGGTTGAAGTTAACCTTGACAATACCTCCAAACCCAAACAAATTAGAACCATTCTTTTCAAGCCTATTAAACCGACAAAAGAAAGACTGGGAGATAGCAAAGTATGAGCCATCCACGAAAGTGATATGAATGAAACTCCGGAATCATGAAAAACTAAGCGCAAAAATCTACACCCCAGCGTATGACAGTTAAAACCATGTTTGATAAATCCAACAATGAAATGTCAAGGTTGGTTTCCTTATGATTTTGACTTCGCAGTTTAACATTGAAACCACTCTCACTAAATGACATCTCCGGGGTTTCGGTGATCGATCCAGCTCCTCTAAATTCAGAGATGCCAGAGATATAATCATAAAATGAAGTTGATATGATATGGTGGGAGAACATATCGATCTCACTACAAAAACTGTTGGCTTCAATGACATGTGTAGACATACTTGGAATTCAGAAGACGAGTGATAATTAGCAGAAGTTAGTTGACGAACTGGTAGAATCGTTAGCATGCCGGACGAAATGCTTAGCTGTATTTCGTCTGCCGTTACGTTCTGAGTTCAAATTCCGCCGAGGTTGACTTTGCCTTTCATCCTTTCGGGGTCGATTAAATGAGTACCAGTTACGCACTGCAGTCGATATAATCGACTTAAACCGTTTGTCTGTCCTCGTTTGTCCCTTGTGTGTAGCCCCTTGTGGACAGTAAAGAAATTAGAATCGTTAGAAAGAAATTAGAATGCCGGACAAAATGCTTAGCACCGATTCGTCCGTCTTTACGTTTTGAGTGGTCGACTCTGCCTTTCATCTTTGCAGGGTCAATAAAAATAAATACCAGTTGAATAATCAGTCGATATAATCGGTCGACTTAACCTCCTCCCCTGAAATTACTGGCCTTGTGTCAAAATTTGAAAGTAATATTAATCGCGGTAATGTATTAGTAGGTGAGCGGAGGTGCAGAATATTTTGCTTGTTATCTTTCGAGAATAATGTTTTGTTTAGTCAGAATCGTGACAACCCATACAAAATGCCACATTTTGCACCACACGAATCCTAAAATTTAGGTCCCATGTTAAATAAAGCGTTAAATTTGTCTCGCATTGCAGAGAGTTTTGGATTAACCCTCTCTCTCTCTCTCTCTCTCGTCTTTCAATTATTCGTATTTTGCTCTTATTTTAATTACTTGTAACAATAACATCATCGTCACCATTATTCACTTTTCACCGACCTTTTTTTTTAATATTGATATGTCTCTTACACAAATACTACGTCATGAATAGTTTCGTAGATTGTATTGCAGACGTCTGCTTGTTTGTTCTTTTTTTGTTGTGTTTTGTTTTTGTTTTTTAGTTGGTTTTTTTTGTTGTTTTTTTGCTGGTATTATTTTTGCTGACGTTGATAGGGCAGCGAGCAGACAGAACTGCTGAGCTGGCTAAGTGCTTATAGGTATTTTGTTCGCCTTCACGTCCTGTATTCAAATTCCGCCAAGTCGACATTTTGCCTTTCATCTTTTCGAGGTCAATAAAATAAGTAAGAGCTGAGTACTGGAATCAAAGAAAATGACTTACCCCATCCCCACCAAAAAAATTGCTGGCCTTGTGCCTAAATCCGAACTCATTGCTGTTGCTATTGTTTGTTTGTTTGTTGAGCGAAGCGGTCTTCGTCCCAGAGCACGCAAGATGGGAGAAGTCCGAAACGTGGTCCTTTGCTATTCGTAAGACCCGCAGAAGAGAAAGCAGGTCAACCCCCCCACACCGAGAGCATCGACGGATGCGCATCAAGGCTCAGCGGTTGCGTAGGAAGTCGGGGATAAGAAACAGGAAGAAAGAGGGAGAGAAAGTTGGAGCAAAAGAGTACAACAGGGGTCGCCACCACCCTGCCGGAGCCTCGTGGACCTTTAGGTGTTTTCGCTCAATAAACACACACAACGCCCGGTCTGAGAATCGAAACTGCGATCCTCCGACCGTGAGTCCACTGCCCTAACCACTGGGCCTCCACTAATAAATGTGCCCTTTTAAAGCCTAGCCAGGCTCATAAGCCCGGTTTTCCAGTTTCAATGGCGTATGTGTTCCCCAGCTGGACGGGACGCCAGTCCATCGCAGCATTACTCATTTTTGCCAGCTGAGTGGACTGGAGCAACGTGAAATGAAGTGTTTTGCTCAAGAACACAACGCGTCGCCCGGTCCAGGAATCGAAACCATCATCTTACGATCATGATGCTGACACCGTAACCACTAAGCCACGTGCCTCCACCAAGTCTTGAATTAGGATTAGAATATCTTAACCCTTCAAAACGGTCTCGTTAACGAATGGTTTATTGCAACCAATTCTATTTAGATTCTTAAATAACGGGTCAGAGATATTTATTTGAAATAAATGTCCAGATTTATTGTATATCGTGGTTTTAATGTCATTTGACTCGGTCAATTTAACACAGCATTTAATCTCAACAGATTGTTGACTTCTATTGTCTTAGACATTTGACCTTAATACTTTGAGTGGCGGGAATAGAAGAATGCTGTGTAGGTGTCGTAAAGGAAGAATCAGTTAAAGATTTCGGTCACTGTTCTGTTTTATTGTACCCTTAATCAATCACCATTTATAACTGTTCTTTTATTCTTTCAATATTTTAATTTGTTTCAGCCATTGGACTGTGGCCATGCTGGGGCTCCTATTCTATTTAGCCGGCTACAGCCTAATGATGCCAACTGGCGATATATATATTATATACGAGGGAATGCTTTAAGGGTATCGCGAAAGGCTTGGTTGGAGGCCTAAATTTCCGAGTTCTTTTACGGGGCTTAGAAAAACTGAAGGACTGCTGCAATAAGTGGGTGAATCTGAGAGGGAATTATATTCTTTTCTACTCTAGGCACAAGGCCCGAAATTTTGGGGAGGGGGCCAGTCGATGAGATCGACCTCAGTGCGCAACTAGTACTTAATTTATCGACCCCGAAAGGATGAAAAGCAAAATCGACCTCGGCGGTATTTGAACTCAGACAGACGAAATACCTATTTCTTTACTACACACAAGGGGCTAAACACAGAGAGGACAAACAAAGACAGACAAACGGAATAAGTCGATTATATCGACCCCAGTGCGTAACTGGTACTTATTTAATCGACCCCGAAAGGATGAAAGGCAAAGTTGACCTCGGCGGAATTTGAACTCAGAACGTAACGGCAGACGAAATACTGCTAAGCATTTCGCCCGGTGTGCTAACGGTTCTGCCAGCTCGCCGCCTTGAAAGGGGAATATATTGGATAGAATCATAATTAACTGATCTTTCTGTATTTTCTTTTACCCGAAACCAGGAACTTTTCAGCACCCACTCTTATTATATATACGACGGGCTTCCACAAAATTTCCGCCTACCATATTCACTTACAAGGTATTGGTCCGCACGGGACTATAGTATAAATTAATTGCCAAGGTGTTGCGCAGTGGGACTGAACCCGAAACCAAACCGTGAAGTTGCGAAGCAAACTTCTAAATCATACAGTCTTGCTTGCGCCTCAGTTGTGATACTACAAACTCAAACTATACAGTTCTATATTTAAGAGATGAGGAATTATGTACATTATTTACATTATTTACATTTGACGAATATTTGTCCTCATCGTGTTTGTTGTTAACACAACGTTTCGGCTGATATACCCTCCAGCCTTCTTCAGGTGTCAAATATGAAAACTAAAAAGAAGCAGCACATATGCTAGGACACAACAACCTCCTAAGCAGACCGAGTACAGATATGAGCAGCATATGGGAACCTGTATTAAGGAAGGATAGAAATATATTAGATTTATAAGCTCTAAAATTCACTCCATAATTGCCCACGGGCATATGGTGCAGTGGTTAATAGTGCGAGCTACTAACCCCAAGATTCCTAGATCGATTTCATTTTTAGATGTTATTATTAGATAATAACATCTAAAAATACCTTGGGAATGAGAACCCACGTTAGAAATTTCCCCCAAGACACCTGAAGAAAGCTGGAGGGTATATCAGCCGAAATGTTGTATTAACAACAAACAAGATGAGGACAAATATCCGTAAATAACAAACTCTATAGTTTATAGGATACATGGTGTGTGCTATGTCCCCTCGTCGAGCTGAGCGAAATGCTTAGCGGTATTTCGTCTGTCGTTACGTTGTGAGTTCAAATTCCGCCGAGGTCGACTTTGCCTTTTATCCTTTCGAGGTCGATAAATGAAGTACCAGTTACGTACAGGGGTCGATATAATCGACTTAATCCGTTTGACTGTCCTTGTTTGTCCTCTCTTTGTTTAGCCCATTGTGGGTAGTAAAGAAATAGGTATTTCATCTGCCGTTACGTTGTGAGTTCAAATTCCGCCGAGGTCGACTTTGCCTTTTATCCTTTCAGGGTCGATTAAATAAGTACCAGATACGCAATGGGATCGATATAATCGACTTAATCCGTTTGATTGTCCTTGTTTGTCCTCTCTTTGTTTAGCCCATTGTGGGTAGTAAAGAAATAGGTGTTTCATCTGACGTTACGTTGTGAGTTCAAATTCCACCGAAATCGACTTTGCCTTTCATCCTCTCAGGGTCGGTTAAATAAACTGGGGTTGATGTAATCGACTTAATCCCTTTGTCTGTCCTTGTTTGTTCCTTCTATGTTTACCCCCTGTGAGCAATAAAGAAATAAATATGACCCTCGCCATTGAATTAAGCTGGATAGTTAACGTGTATCGTAGTCTCGGTTGACGAAGTGTATCGAGACCATAATATCCTCATTTATTAAGAAAACGGGAAGAAGATTGAATAGAACGTTTTAATCTAAAAGAAAATTCTTCTTCTCAACAAATGCACACTTGTTTCCCTACGGTTACATAACTTCCAAGGCTCTCCCTATGCCTTCAATATTTTTATTGTTTTTTAAGTTAGTATTTGAAAAGACCGCTGCAGGTCCCCTATCGAGCTCCAATTGTTGTCCCAATAGAGCAAGACAAATGTTATAATGATGTGAAATGACGAAGCGTTTTGGTATAGGTGCCAACAGCAGATACGGACTCCACACGACGAAATGAAAATAATGGATTGTTTGTTAACTTGAATAAGCGTTCGGAAGAGAATGGGAATAAATTAAAATATATTATTTTGAATATGTTCTTATTTAAATATACAAATGTATTTGTATATGCGAGTATATGTGTATATATATATGTGTGTGTGTACATAAATTTGTCTAAATGCAAATGTTTGCATATGTATATACAATTATATGGTTACGTATGTATTAATGTATGTTTACATGTCTATATGTAGATGTATGTATGTTTGTGTATGTCTATATATCTGCATATGTTGTGTGTGTGTGTGTGTGTGTGTGTGTGTGGTGCTCTGTGTTTCATTCGAACATATTGACAACAATACAGTTTACAGCCTTTGGGCAATCAATTTAAATGATAATCAAAATATTTATTAACCACAAAGTCATTTTTTGGATAAGAGCGCGAGTTATATGGCTGTTATTGATGTGTGGTTTAGCCCTCGGTCATTTGGGGCTGAGCAGATACATGTCAAAGCTGTTTTAGTCATAAACATTCTGGATACTTTCAGATAACTAAGACCAACTACACATTAAAGAAAGTAGGAGCGTAGTGTTGTTTTTGTCTGTCTGTCCTTGTTTATCCTCTCTGTGGGCAGTAAAGAAATTGGTACTTCGTCTGTCTTTTCGTTCTGAGTTCAAATTCCGCCGAGGTCGACTTTGCCTTTCACCCTTTCGGGGTCGATAAATTAAGTACCTATTGCGTACTGGGGTCGATGTAATCGACTGGCCCCCTCCTCAAAAATTTCGGTCCTTGTGCCTAGAGTAGAAAAGAAAATACGCTCTCCTCAAGTATGATGTATTTGTGTTGATCGATTAGGACGAGTTTACTGTTTTACCTATTACAGTCATTTGACTGCAGTCAGGCTGGAGCACCACCTTGAAGGATTTTGGTCGAACAAATCTATCTCAGGACTTAATTTTTTGAAGCCAAGTACTTATTCTATCGGTCTCGTTTGGGCGAATCGCTAAGTTACGGGGACGTAAACACTCTGGTTGTCAAGCAGTGGCGGGGGACAACCACAGACACACACACATGCATATATACATATATATATATATATATATATATATATATATACGACGGGCTTCTTTCAGTTTCCGTCTACCAAATCCACTCACAAGGATTTGGTCGGCTCGAGGCTATAGAAGACACTTACTTAAGGTGCCATGTAGTGGGAATGAACTCGAAACAATGTGGTTGGGAAGCAAGATTCTTACAACACAGCCACACCTATTTTATTCGGTTCGTACTCATTCTCCTCATCAAATAGAATCATTCCGATGAACTTGGTGAAACTCTATACACACTAATACTATATACGGGCTGTAGCCACTCGATTTCGGAAATAGAGTTGGAATTTTATATTCTTCTCATGTTATCATTCGTTTGTTTTCATTTTTTTCTATTTCGTCTTCTTTTGTATTTTTTAGTTCCCCGAGCTTGTCTTTGTTTGTGTTTGTCCATGTAATATTCTTTGTATAGTCCCTTGTGGGTAATAAAGAAATTATACTATACACGGGCGTGTGTATAATTCATACTCAATTTGATAAGCTCTTTGGTAATTTCAGAAAACTCACTCTACATATCTGTCTGCTTGAAAATATATGTTATTGTTTTATTCTCAGCGAATGTTAGTGGTTTTACTTATCAATTTTATTTATTCTGTTTTAGAGCAATGGATACCTTGCATTGCCCCGTCAGGGGCGATCTGATAATCAGCCTGATTACACCTGCTGCGGTATGCCTCTTACGAAATATGTCGGTATCTGTCCCATTGGAATGGAATGTTGCCCTGGTCTGAAAAAGGTTTTACAGAAATCTGGACAAAGAACGATCTACTCTGTTTGTGTTGCAGGTAAATTATTCTCTTTGTTTCTTCTTGTTTCTATGTGCTTATAATTTAAAGTACCCTGGCCTCCATATATCTTGTGATGCCACAAATCTGCATCTAGAACGTTCTCTCCAACATGAAGCTCTGGCAAATACGTTACCCAGACCTTTATGTTGGAGAAGAACGTTATTCATATTTCATGAAAGACTAGATGTTTCCCATGCAAGCTTGTTTCCCCGCCTCATCACTACCAATTTCAGAGGATCAGCCTTGTCACACTGTCTCACGTTAAGGGTACACGTGTCTGTGGAGTGCTCAGCCACTTGCACGTTAACTTCACAAGCAGGCTGTTCCGTTGATCATCGTCATAACTGACGGAGGGCCATTACTTTATATGTGAGACAAGGTAAAAATTACTTCGTCGAGATCTGAAATTAGAGTACGAATTCGTCACTTCGTATATGACCTCTTAATAAGTGTAATACAAGGTGGTGAATTGTCATTCCGTGTCCAAATCTCACCGAGGCTAACTTTGCCTTTCTTCATAAAGTACCAGCTTAGGGGGTGAAGGCGCGTGGCTTAGTGGTTAGGGGCATTCGGCTCATGATCGTAAGGTCGTGAGTTCAATTCCCGGTGGCGCGTTGTGTCCTTGAGCAAGAGACTTTATTTCACGTTGCTCCAGTCCAATCAGATGGCAAAAATGAGTAGTACTTGTATTTCAAAGGGCCAGCCTTGTCACACAGTGTCACGCTGAATCTTCCTGAGAACTACGTTAAGAGTACACATGTTTGTGGAGTGCTCAGTCACTTGCACGTTAATTTCACGAGCAAGCTGTTCCGTTGATCGTATCAGCTGGGACCCTCATCGTCGTAACCAACGGAGTGCTATATATATATATATATATATACACCTTCTAAGACGTGGGACATTGAATAGGTTTGTTTGTATTGCACGCTAAAATCAACAGGTAGCGTCGTATTTTATGACTGTTGGAATATTTATCATTATGACCAAGAGACTTAAATGTACCGCTTCCACAATGTCCTAGTCTGTATAGACCTGCACTGCTGTTGATTAATCTAAAGTCATGTCAAATAGGGAATAGTGTAGGTATGATTTAAGGGATCTTTGACTTCTATTTCTAACAGACCCAGTGTCTACGTAGACGGTCCTTTATAGTCTTGTATATCATGCGACTGTGGAGGTGCATGGCTTAGTGGTTAGGGTGTCAGCATCATGATCGTAAGATTGCGGTTTCGATTCCTGGACCGGACGACGCGTTGTCTTCTTGAGCAAAACACTTCATTTCACGTTGCTCCAGTCCACTCGGCTGGCAAAAATGAGTAACACTGCGATGGACTGGCGTCCCGTCCAGCGGGTGAACACATACGCCATTGAAACCAGGAAACCGGGCCCATGAGCCTGGCTAGGCTTTAAAAGGGCGCATTTAATTATTATTATATCATGCGACTATCACGTCTGTGTTAAATTTTGTATCAGTTTTTAGGTCAGCGCCATTCGAGAATACCTCTGTCCAAAAGTAATAAATGGTAATTCTATACGCCAACTATGGATTAATTACACTTTTATCTAATTAGGATTTCAATTAATCATTAAAGGTGAATGTGTCATCTGATTTAGTACATAACTTAGATCTATTTTCCAACAGTCGGGTTAATGGTCCTTCCGCCTCAAAATTAACGCTTCTCAGTCTTTCGTTTCAAAAAGACCCAGTAGTTTCACCTATCTTCTAAAACAAAAAAAAAGCTCTTTTCTGTTGCCTTCCATTAAGTATTGGCTAATTCTTGTCTTATTCTAACACGATGTTAATTTCTCTCTTCTGTAATAATTATTTCTAATCTAGGCACAAGGCCTTGAAAATTTGGAGGGGAAGGGACCAGTCGATTACATCAACCCCAGTGTGTAACTGGTACTTATTTCATTGCCCCCCCCCCACCAAATGGATGAAAGGCAAAGTCGACCTCAGAACGTAGTGGCAGACGAAATACCTATTTCTTTACTACCCGCAAGGTGCTAAACATAGAGGGGACAGACAAACGGATTAAGTCGATTATATCGACCCCAGTGCGTAACTGGTGCTTAATTTATCGACCCCGAAAGGATGAAAGGCAAAGTCGACCTCGGCGGATCCTGACTATGTTCTCGAAACCACGCCAGAGCTGTTTAACTAAAATGAGCTGAATGATTTGGTTCGAGACTTAAAAGGGTAGCTAACTAAGAAAAAGTATGGTTATTTCCAGATTCAACGCCCTCAAATTAGCTAAAGAAACTTGTTTGGTGTCTCGACACCATTTCAAATTTTTTTCTTGTTGACCAGTGCTATTCTTACATTAGTTGTGCAACGTGGACTACAGCCATGCTGTGGCACCGCCTTGAAGGCGTTTGATCGAAAGATTCACCCGCGTACTCACGTTTTTAAGTCTCGCACTTATTCTATCGTTCCCTATTACCGAACCGCTAAGTTACAGGGACGCAAACAAATTAATTCCAGTGTTGAAGTGTGGGCGGGTGATAAATACATACAGATACATATATATATATACACGACGGGCTTCCACACAATTTCCGTCCATTAAATTCACTCACAATGCATTGGATGGCCAGGGACTTTAGAAGAAGACACTTGCTCAAGGTACTGTGCAGCGGGATTAAACCCAAATCCAAAGGTTGCAAAGCGAGCCTTTTAACCATACAGCCATGCCTGCACCTGTAATATTATGTTAGCACAACATAGCGTTAAAAATATTTAAAACAATTCCAGGCACAAAATCGGAGAACCTCTTAAACACGGTAGCGTATCGACATTTGTAGTATAAAATATCAAAAGTTTGTATAGGTTTTTATATCATGTGGTAGCGGTGAACTTAAATGTTTCGGATAGAGATCTTCAGAAGAAGAAAATTTATATCAGATTCTCATACCTTATTAAAATAACCCGAGGCTAAGATTTCACTGCAAATATGCAAAAAAAAAAGAAATTGTTGTATAAGATGCATTGTGTAAGGTCAATTCAGAAAACCGCGACATTGTACTACTGAGATTTAAACCACTAAATGAAGTTCCGTTATTTTGATATTGCAGATGCTTACTGAAATCTTCATCACACAATCTTGAAATGGAAGGAAGTTGAACGAATCAAATGGTGTGGAAGAAATTCAAAAAAAGACACTACGCCAAATACGGGTTTGAGAGTTGCCTAAACAAGAAGTCTACCCTACTTGGTCATCACGACAATTAGTTCTAATTATGTTCTTGTAAAGTTTAACGATGATTAAAATATAATTAAAAACAAAATCGATTTCGTGTGATTTGTTTTATTGCATTTTTTCGTTTGAAATCATCACCAGTTTCTCAGTTTCTGTAGCTATCTCTCACACAAGCACTTAATCTCCGCTCAAACAAACCCATCCTGTTTTCTCTCATATACTCAAGCTCTCTTAATCAGCCGAAATTACGAGGATGATCCGGTTCTTGACTGAAGATTGAAGGCTTCAAATGTCCCGTCCGTGTTTTTTTGTATCGTCTCCTAAATGTTTTGCATTCTTGTCCCAGTTTGTATTTTTATACATTATATATATATATATGTATATATATATATAATATATATATATATATATATATATATATATATATATAATATATATATATATATTTCTTCCCTACCAAGAAGTCACAACGACCTCGAACCCTACAAGTTATTTCTTTATTACCCACTAGGGGCGAACATAGATGGGACAATACAATCTGATGATGGGGTCAGACACACGAATGGGTTTTACAAAAAAGCGAATTATAAAAATTTACAGAAATTTACAAAAATAGCAAGGAATCGAATGTTGGAACAGACCGGAAGACATTACGGGTAGAGTGGGTGCGGGCTCGAACCCCACAAGTGTGACATAGATAGGCAGAAACAAGGAAAATGCCACTTATATTTGAACACTATGCAAATATTCTTTTGAAAAACTTTTTTAATTTTTCCAAAATTTGTTTTCCATAATTACAGATGAAAAAGTCTGAATGACTGAAACCGCTACTGAAATGTTTTTTATAAAATTATTTTAGCATTTTCTATCTTGACTTTCTTTTTATACATATATATATACACGCTCACGAGAGGGCGCTGAAAAGTTCCTGACTCTGAGTAAAAGAAAATACAGGTTAATTATCATTTTATTCAACATATCTCCCTCTCAGATTCACACACTTATAGCAGCGGTCTCTCATAAATAAGTGAGGGTACAATTTCTCCTAGTGCGCATCCATCCGAGGTAAAAAAAAAAATCAGCAATGCATAAATATATCATACCTGATAATTAATGTAGCCGGTCCGTAGATCTACGATTTAAAAACTTAATAAAGTTGCTTCATTTCTCTTTCTTTTCCTGCTGTGTCAGCTAAGGATTTGTTTTATATTGTTTCCTGCGAATAACAGGTTAAATGATGAAATACACGAAGCTGAGGTGTGTGTTAGTTATAGAGGAAGGAGTGAAAATATTGACGTAGAGCAGAATTTGGACTCAGGACGTAAAGTGAAGTAATTAAATTCAACAAGATATTTGATCAGCGGCTATACAAATTCCACGAATCTTTTGGTATTTTTGACCTAATACATTACTAGAAAACTCACTCGCTGTTATGCTGCGGAAACATTTATAGAATTGATTTGCTTCTAGCAAGATGTTGCGTGAACACGACGAATGATAACGAAGCAACGAACTTTATTAATCCTCTCAAATTTATAATATGAAACTAACTTCAATTCTTAGTTTATTTACAAAACTTTAATTATAAACTATTTAGTCATGCAACAAACTGCAACTCCCCCAAAATTCCTGGCCTTGTTCCAAAATTTGAAAGCATTATTACTATCATCTTAATGCAATTTATTGTAATATCTTTGGCACTACTTGAAAACAGAGGTCCCGGTGTATCTACGTAACGAAATGAAGGGGAGGAAATCTAGTTTTACCAAAACTACGGTTAAGGTTTTAGGGTTAGTTGTTAGGGTTATGTGAAGTCATTAGTTTCGGTAAAACTAAATTACTTCCCCTTTATATCTTTACATCGATGCGCCGGGACCTCTGTATTTAAGTAATATCATATCTTTATCTATTCTGTAAGGATGGCACATATAATAAGCGCGCTTAGCAATAATTAATGTCGGTGATTAGATCAATAGCCGTGTTCGAATCCTACCAGTTAGCTTCGACATTGTATTTTTATCTCATCGTTTATCTGTAGGAAATATTTACTATGTTCACTTCAATACACTCCAGCTATTTCAACACATCATCAGTGTTTGTATGTAGGTACAATTTATATTATGCAATTAAAAATTTATACAAGGTCAATGGGTCACCAACTGACCGAGGTACACCAGAACCCAAGTAATGTATCAGTTGAAATGACAAAATCAATAACAGGACTTTTCGCTTTAGTAAATAGGATGAAACAAAGGATCACAATGTCAGTAAACAGGTTGCGGCATCAAAGCGACGAAAATATTTTGGCAAAATAAATTTAAATGTTGAAGTGATTCTAACGGTTTTTGAGTGTTTCTTAAATGGTTTATAAACACCTTCCACGCTGTAATTGTTTTCGTTCCGGCACACGATTAGTTGCTGGTCACTTGTTTAAAGCCAAACGTTTAGAAAAAAAATATATAATTGTTGTCAACCTTGCTTTATTAACAGTGTTTCTGTATAACAAAAGTTTGAAAAACACGTTTTTCGCGACCATCGATGACTAATTTTTTAGAGCCCAAGCTGGTCACACTTTGCTCAACGCTCTAAATCAAACAAATATTAATATTGTACTAAATTTGATAAAATAATTAAATGAAAGACATGTGTTTGTACATTGATATAAATGATACAAGTTAATTAATACTGTACTGTGAAAGAAACTAGTCTGGCGGCTGCGGGAATTTAAAGTTCCTGCTCGTAAATTAGAGCAGATTATAAGAGGATTCGGACCATCAGTTTTCTTGAAGTCGGTGTTGTGTCTGTACTGAGTATGGATATATTTTAAATTACACAAATCTATATTTAATACACAACACATCGTGACTCAGGGAATCTTTTTAGATTCGTTTAAACACTGCAAAACATTGTTTGGACTAAATAAGGATGTAAACTTATACGATCTTTACTATTTTCTTCTACATCAGTAGCTAAAATGAAGAATGTTTCTACACTTTTATTTAAATCGAAATGAGGCTTTGCAACCCTAAGATTATATTTTTAAAATCTACGGTTCACCTACATGCCTTTTTTTTTTTTATTATTATACACCAAATGAGAACCTATCACATGGAGGGTATCCTGTTGGCTTGTTGTTAAAAATTTTTAACCAAATGGAAATTGAAATTAGATTCTTTGGTCCAATCTCTGAAAAATTACCATCGAGCAAAAAAATGTAGAAAACCAGAAAAAAATTTACAATGGTAATTGTTATGAGTGAGTTTAGCAATTTTAAATAAATTTACGATGGTGATTGTTGAGTTTAGTAATTTTAAATAAAGCAATAATAATAGAAAAAATATTTCAATGAGGAGGAGAACTTTCTAACAGAACATCGATTGCCGAGTGATGGCATGTCGAGAAAAATAACTAAATTGTGTATATCTTCATTGTTATTTCAGTAGGCTAAAACTTTTGGTATAGTTGCATGTAAAAGATCCTAACAGTGCTAGATCAATTTTGAGACATATTACATAAACAAGCTTTCGTGATATTCCGATAACGCAGTCACTCATAGGATTCATGGTTCTTTAGTGCAGGCACATTTTAATTAGTACTGCTTAATTGAAGAGCAGAGCGACGAACAATATGTCCTAATCGTTGACTTCTAAGGTTTGTCTTGAAATGCTGATGAGGTCTTCTTTGCCTTTCATCCTTCTGAGATTAATAAAGTAACCATTCAGGAACTAAGGTCTATCTTAACAATAACCTATCCAAGATGTGATGCGGTATGTTTATATCAGAAATAATTATTATAGCTAGCGTTATTTCTGCTACTTTAATACTGGTAATATCATATCATTTCCAGTTTAGTCAATCTAAAACAGAAGTATGGATAAAAAAGAAAGTAAAACATAAAATCCTATATAAGATTCGAACATGAAATACCGCAGTTACGAGGACCAAAATCGTTTCGTTCAGGTTCACGATTCTAAAGCTATATTGCAATCATTCAATTTTATGCATACATGCATAAAATTAACCCGAAACATATAAATGAATTTAAAATCTGGTTGCTTAAATTCAAGTAATATTGATCAACCTGGGATCGAAGACTTTCTAGCTATGACCGTCCCCTTTTTCAAGTACCAAAGACTACATTACCTAATGTTCCTACCTTTTTAGACTGCATGGTGTGATTATTTGAAGGGTGGGGGTATTGCTGCTATTTCTCGCAGGCCAAAAGACTACGTAAAGGCTTCCTTGTTTTCTTGAAGATATTATAGAAAAGTGTAATCAGTCAGTCCTTTCACATTGGCAGGAATTCATCTCCGGACGAGGGCTGGTGAACTACTTCGCTGCCCATCTTGCCAGCAAGATCCGTCTGGAGAGGAAGAACCTGCTGCAAAGAGTATTTGAGAAAAAAATGGTCGGAAGTCGTAAGAAAGATGAGAATGCAAGGAGCCGTGCTTGCACGGCCGATCCAAGCATAAAAGGAAGGAAACGTCTAATAAAAGGGATAATCAGTCGGCGGGTTAACTCATTAATCCGGAAACCCACCCATCATACATAATTTAAAAACTCCATCCGTTAATTTTAGTGTAAATACATCCGTTTCCTCATTATATTTTTAAGAATGTCTGTCCCCTAAATGTCCTTGTGATGTCCCCTCTATGTAAACCATTTTGGTTTAATAAAGAAAACCTTTCACATTAGCAGGAAACAAAATTGAATTCTGAGGTCATTACTGTTGCGGAAATTTACCCACATACAATAATAAATGACAACTTGCTAATTAGGTAGAGTGTCATATATAAGAAGTTGAGTGGTTTCGAGGTAAAATGGAAGCTGGTTTGTGTTATTAACTTCTATGCAGTATACTTCTTTATCAACTTAATTTGTCACGTAAGTTTTTATAGACAAAATGTCTTACAATAATAAAAGGGGCGAAAAAAAATTAACTTTATTTGCCCGTTTTATAAACGTGTTTGCTAGCGACGTAGATGCAATCACTGTGAATTGAAACCTTAACAATAGCTGCTAAACTATATTTTAATAGTTAATAATACGTAACATGCAAAGCTTTTGTAAACAAAAAAGGATCTTCACAAAATTTTGCATCAATACTGATGTACTCATTTTTCAATGGTTCTCAGTGACCGAAGGTAGAATTGTTTTATGAAGGATCGAATTTATGGAAGCGAAATGAAGCAGCCTCGTTTTCAAATATTCAGTGTTGAATTAATATTTTCATAACTTCCTTATATAGGACTAGTCTCTTTTTTTAATTTTGTTCACTAATAATTTACTTGCATCACATCATTTATCAACTCTTGTAAGAGAATTTTCAATTAAGTTTGCTTTGTTTCACATTTACCACTTATATAATTATTACATAAACTTGCGTGTTAGGAAATGTATTCCAGTTTTTTGTTATTGAAAAGTGGAACTTGAATGATTTAAAAATAATCTGATGTTTATTTTAATTTCAAATTACTTAAAACGCGTTAATTCAAACCCCAATTTGAGGATGGCGGCTATTTCTAAAAAGCTTTCCCTCAAAAATAGGAAAACTGCAGAGGCCTAACATAAATTCACAGACCTCATGTATTTTAGTTAAAACTAATTTAGTTTCGCTTCACAGTTACGAATCTACTGCTAATTGTTTTGTGTGTGAAGACACTAACTTCAGTGCATCATATTTCATCTCGTATCGAGACAACACCTAAGACTGCTCCCAGCAAAAACTGTTTGCAATACGAATCCGTAAAAATGAACTCACCACGGGGACAAACAAACGAAAATATTAGAGATAAATCTCAAGCTGATTCTAAAAAGAATATTAAAACTGAATCCCCTGACAAAGACTCGCAGACTAATTTGTCTGGTGTTAAAAATCCAACTGAGACCAAACCAATTTCGGCAAAACGTCGGGATGCTTCAAGCAATAAAATGAGTTTACTAGAACGTTCTTCTGGAAGTGATTGCGAACCGATACCTGAACATCGACGGCCGCAATATTATGAAGGGCGAATGGTAGGTTCCTTTCCAGGTAAGTCTTATAAAACATCGAATCTTAACCAAGAGTTATCTTCCAAAATGTGCTCGGTATATTACCGTTCACCTGTTCCTTGTTCGGGTGAAAATACAAAACTAATTTCTTACCAAAAAGAACGAAGAAAATCAGGAACTTCTAATATCCGCGAATCTGAAACACAAACAGAAGCATCTTCGTTTTCCATCGTGAATACACCAAAAATCAAAACACAAAACGCTTCAACCCAAACATGTTTCTGGACGAGAGATCGTTTTACACAAACCCCGTTTTATCTCCCGACTGAACGTGAGGCTGTTGCAAAGCCATGCTCGGTTACAAATGTAGACTATCCTGCTATCAATATAATACCTGTACAATCGGCGCTAAAAAAAGTCGAAAAACGAGTGAGATTCGAGGAAAATTTAAATGAAGAAATACTGACATGGACTCACGTGTATAATGAACCACTGAGAAAAACACCTTTGTCGTGGTCAGGTTTTGATGAATTCTGCGAAGAAACCAAAAGCAGAAAAGCAAATAATCCAAAAGACATGCATTGTAATAATGTTGAAATTAGATCTGATAATCCATTGACAGATATTTGTCCGAATCCAGAAATCGGTTTAATGGGTGCGCTCGGATTAACTCAAAACCTGAATAAGAATACAACATTATCTAATAGTAACCAAAATCTACGTTTCCAAGAATTTGATAAAAAGGATGTTGCTCATGGAACAAATGAAAATACGAGCATTGAAGGGTGTCAATCGAAGCGAGTTAAATCTTGTTTGAAAAAAGGTCCCTCTAAGACTATACATTATCTTGATCAAAGATCTCCGCATTGTATTAAAATTCTGACAAAGGAGAATTTTGATGGAATATGCGAAGAATCGATTATTAATACAGTTCCTGTCACGAGCCTCAACCAAATTCTATCTGCGAACAAGGATACAGTACTTGAAAAGGGTTTGCATATCCCGCTTGAACGTCAGCAACTTGATACGAAAACTAGTGTTGAGCGTCAGGATAATACTAAAATGTTACAAATTGGGAAATTTAAGATTTCCATTTCTGATGTTCTCCCTAGATATCGATCAGTCAGCAACGAGTTAATTCGTACTTCAGCTGAAATAGCTGAAACCATCGGAGTTAAATCTGCATCTCGAATCGCAATTGGATGCAATTATCTACTAAAACCGAGTGAGGAAGTTATCATTTTCTACAGTGGATACAGCAACGATCTTCATTGTGTAACAACCGATATATGGAATCGGACGGTGAAATTATACTCGCATGATAATATCACATTATCTACAGTTATAAATGTAAGTCGTTTCATCTTGAATATTTCATAATCTTCTGGATTTTTTCGGTTTGAACGGCAGTTTTTTCTAGCGGTATCATATGAAATTGTCACCCATAATTATGACTCTAGTATCGTTCTATTGCATTTCAATCTGTTTTAGGGTTAGGGTTAGTTAGGGGTGGGGGAAGGGTATCTTTTTTTCTTCACAAATGTAAATAAACCCAATCTGTTTCTTAAACGTGGGACATATGCATACGGCACAGAATGTTTTTTTTTGCCTCAATAGACGTCACTGATTGGTTGAAATTGCAAAAATTGAAGAAAAAAAACAACAAATATCTTACAAACTATAGAATTTTCTCAATAAAGCCAAGAGAAAAAGATGTTTTATGAACACATTATACCAGTATACGAAGTTTAAAATTTTTTAGTTACCTAGAAATTACGTTAAAAACTGCCGTTCAAACCGAAAAGATCCAATTTTCTTTACCAGACAGGCAAAACGAATGGGGACTAGTATATATTATTAGACACTAATGTATTATTCTCTATATTAGTATATTATTTGTTTTTATCAACTTCGAAATCGATGAAAAACAATTGACTTCGAACAGATTTTAACTATATAGCGGTGTACAGCATTTCATGGAGCTGTCTTTTGCTAAACCCTTTGATTTTATCGATGCAGATCGGACTTCTCGCACCAGTCATATATTTAGGGGGCCAGTAATATCGATTATGCTTATCCTCCAAATAATTAAGCTTTGGGAGTCAGTGGTTTACTTGCCCTCGATGAGAGGAGGTCTTTGTCTAGGATGCTGCAGATTTTAAATTGTCAGATTTTGAAAGTAAGCGAAATGAGGTACGAAACTACATATTCACTGATATATTGGTTTTGGACCCCAAATCAGCACTAGTCGATTTGTCAAAAATTTTGAGGGGAGGCGAAGTCGATTGCATCGACCCAGTGCTCAACTGACATTTATTCACCCCCGAAAGAATGAAAGGCAAAGTCAACTTCACCGGCATTTGAACTGAGAACGTAAAGAATAGGAAAAGCCGACAAATAAAAGCATTCTGATTATAATCATACTGTCGTTCCAAACATCTAAGGTAATATTTGTTTCTTTATTACCCACAAGGGACTAAACATAGAAGGGACAAACAAGGACAGACATACGGATTAAGTCGATTACATCAACCCCAGTGCGTAGCTGGTACTCAGTTTATCGACCCCGTAAGGATGAAAGGCAAAGTCGACCTCGGCGGAATTTGAACTTAGAACGTAGCGGCAGACGAAATACGGCTACGCATTTCGCCCGGCGTGCTAACGGTTCTGCCAGCTCGCCGCCTTCCAAACATCTAAGGTAATATTGCTTGTGTCTTATTTTAAAAGATTGAAAAAATTTAGAGGCTTTCTCATCTGATAGTATAGTATGTATACAGGGTTATTTATTTCACTCAGAGTAAAGGCTTTATAAACTCGTTAATTGAGGTAATGGTTACACTGAAATTATTTCATTTCCTGTTTTCGTTTCCTTGAAGAGGTATCTTCCTCTACCTGGTAGCTACTTTGCTCTTAAATGGTGGTGGGATTTTCTCCCGGACTTGTTGCTTAATGTCTTCATAATTCTTCAACAAAAATTCTGTTTTGCAAAAATACACATGAAATACTGGATTGCATCTTTTGTACAATTTCTGTAGTTGACAGGGTTGCCATCTGTACCTAAAAGTAACGGTGAGTGCTGTAGAGTGGAAACTTCTAATCTATTCGTTTAACCCTTTGACTACATCAATTAAATTTCATATTCATTCGCGGTAATGATGTTAATTATAGGCAGAAGTAAAGAATACGCACACCACCCGTTTTCGACGTAACCCTTGAAAACGGCTGGTGTACGTATTTTTTACCTTCGCCTAATTATCCACCAAAAAAATATAAAACTAAAATTGATATTTTCTACTTTTGCAATAATTTTTTCAGTATTTCATATAGATGCAGGTTTCATATCCACCACTAAAAGTATTTGATTCTTGCTCTGTAAAGAGATATCTCAAGAAATAAATGTAAAAGTTGAAGTCTGAAAAATTATCTTCAGTAAGAATGTTATTGGGGATGTCTCCGCTTCTCGTAGCAAAAGGAGAGGCTGTTTTCAAAGTCTTTGGGTAAAACCGCTCTCCGTAGTCAACGATGATAAAATTTTGTCAAAAGGTTAAACTATGTAAGTTTTGAAAGCTCTATAGAATCCATGAATATCACAGCTTCCTAATTTCTTTAGTTACTCTAGTTCTACTCAAATGGAAGTTAATTAGAGAACGAATCTAAAAATTGATTATATATATATATATCTCAAAAATTTACCAGAAAAGAACATGGAATTAATGGAGGGTAGGTGATGTAAATAATTTTTTTTTTTTTTTTGATAAAAAAATTTTCACATAGCCAAAAAAAAAACCATCCAATTCCTTGCTCTCTTCTTTCCTATGAGGTAGTAGTAGCAATTCCGAAAGTCTGTCGAACAGTTTGGAAATGAGTGCAATAGTAAAATATTACCACGTTCTGAGTTCAAATTCCGCCGAGGTCGACTTTGCCTTTCATCTTTTCTGGGTCGATAAATTAAGTACCAGTTGCGTACTGGGATCGATCTAATCGACTGGCCCCTCCTCAAAAATTTCGGGCCTTGTGCCTAGAGTAGAAAAGAATAGTAAAATATTACCGATTTCACTTCGTTCTGTAATCTATTATTGATGAACTGACTTTGCTATCTATTTTCAAACCTCCGTTCAAGGTTTCAATTTACATTCTCGGTGATGTTTTCTCTTTTTTTATGAATGATTCTTAGATTTCCGTTTCATCTCCCCAAGATTTTGCCCTGAAACGTACCGATACGCGCAGGAATTTTTTAATGAGTCATAACAAACCTGTAGGTCTCAATAAAAACATAAAATGTATAATAAAATTTTAAAACCAAGAAGCTAGAGAACGGCTCTAAATAGTTTACAGAATTCCTTTTGGTGCTTCACTACACTGTATTTGCATAACCATTTTTGGATCTTTTCGGTTTGAACGGCAGTTTTTAACATAAATTCTCGGGAACTAAAAAATTTTAAACTTCGTATACTAGAAGAATGTGTTTATAAAACATCTTTTTCTCTTGGCTTTATTGAGAAAATTCTATAGTTTGTAAGATTTTTTTTTTTTTTTCAATTTTTGCAATTTCAACCAATCAGTGACGTCTATTGAAGTAAAAAGCATTCTGTGCCGTATAAATATGTCCCACGTTTAAGAAGCAGATTGGGTTTATTTACATTTGTGAAGAAAAAAAGATACCCTTCCCCCTAACCAACCCTAACCCTAAAACAGATTGAAATGCAATAGAACGATACTAGGGTCATAATTATGGGTGACAATTTCATATGACACCGCTAGAAAAAACTGCCGTTCAAACCGAAAAGATCCCCATTTTTACTTTTTACCGTCTCAGGATTGATTTAAAAGAAAAAGCAAGAAGTCAAATGCTGAACTAAATTATAATCCATACAGCGACCCCTAAAATTTGAAGTCTTGCACCTGTATTGGAATTAACATCGTGTCTAAAAGTAATTAGGAGGTTGGCTTTGTGCTTAATCCGAAGGACAGTTATCTTGTTCTGTATTCATGATGTAGCCATGCCAAGAAATTTTTAACTCTGATTCTACGGCAATGTCTGTTGGAAGACATCTGGAGTTTTATAACTTCTGCAAGTTGTCTTCCATTTTCCACAGGCATAATTCACCGTCGGATGTGGAGGCACATAGCCTAGTGGTTAGAGCAGTGGACTCGCGGTCGAGGGATCGCGAGTTCGAATCTCAGACCGGGCGATGTGTGTGTTAATGAGCGATACACCTAAGCTCCACGCGGCTCCAGCAGAAGGTAATGGCGAACTTCTGCTGACTCCTTCGCCACAACTTTCTCTCACTCTTTCCTCCTGCATCTTGCAGGTAACCTGCGACGGATCGGCGTCCCGTCCAGGTGGGGGACCTATACACCAAGGAAACCGGGAAATCGGCCCTTGTGAGCCAGGCATGGCTCGAGAAGGAACAAACAGTTCACCGTCGGTATGACGATCGATATATACAAACGGCATTTGGTGCCTTAATTGGTAGTGGGGTTAGACTTTATTGCATCCTTGCTGAGTCTCTTCTCTACATCCTTTTCCGATTAGCATTGGTAGAGATGTTACTATCCAGGCACGTGAACGAATCTACGATCTCCGGAGACTGACCTCCACCCTTACCGGATTAGTTATTCTTAATTTTATTGCTAATCCGATGACTAGCTTTTGAGCTGATGTTGCTGAGATCGATGGTTGCCTTACATTATCATAGATATAGTACTAAAGAGTTCCTGATCGATAGTGAAGTTAAGGTCTATGAGTGTTGCTGAACCCCATGTTATGCTATTTGATAGGTCTCTCATAGACTTGTCCACCAAGAAATCCACTACCAGCAAGCGCAAAGCCACTGATTCGATAAACCGACATTTAGGTCCTGCCCTGAAGCTTTGTTAGAATGTTGAAGATTTGTGAGCATAAGGAGTTTTTGTTTTTGGTTTTTTTTCGAAGTCGTGGGTAAAACCGCTTTTCGCAATTAACGATAATAATACTTTGAGCAAATATACGCTTCCCGCGTTCAAAGGGTTAAAGAGAGCAGGCATTCAAGTGTTGTTTTATTGAGAATTTCAAAAGTCAATATTTGGTTGTACTTACAATTCTTGCACATATCTATTATATATATTCAGTGTATTTAAAACGTGTATTTTACGTTTTTTTATGATAGCAAATGTAGCTATAAATAAAGCACACGATACAACGAGTTTTTTAAAAAATATTCTGGGACAGAAACAAAAAGCTGACTGCCACTTGCGGAACTAGAACTACGAACCTACAGTTTCTCGGACAGTCGTCATACTATTGCATCAAAGCATCTCTCCGCCTCTCAACTGCCTATTTTCTGATTTTTCGATGCTTGAAAATTAAGATCTTAACTGTAAAGAAATTTCATTTTCTCGGTTGAAAGTTCAAAGCTTCTAGTTTGGACGGTTGAATGTTGGAGGTATGTTTTCGTATGATGTAATTAAGACTGACCGGAATACGACACATCCGTAGTTCAAGTCTTGTGGGTGGCTGTAAGCTTTTTCTTTTTTTTTTTCTTGTGGTTTGGCCTCCGAAGGTTTTTGTTACCTAATGTGTTGTGAAAAATTGCGGCTACATTTCCATTCGAGAACAACTTCGTGAAAGTTGCTTATTTTAATATTTCTCGACGATTCTACTTTATAATCTAAATATGTTCTCTGTCCAATTGCTTTGATTGATTGTAAAATAATAACCTAAAATTAGATTTTAATGATTTTATTAATGCTTACAGATTGCGAAAGAGAAATTAGACACAAGAAATATTGTTGGAATTTGGAATCTCGGCATTCAGAGAGTTTGGTATTACACTTTAGTCGATATCGACTACAAATCGAAAATCGTTAAAGAAAACGGAGCAGCACAAAATTTCCAAGGACATAAATACATTTTCACAAACATGGCTGGTGAAGGCTTATCACTGTGTAGATACGCAGTCAATTATTTCATTTACAAGGCAAAAATTTTAATGAAAGGAAACTGGACATCTCAGCTGCCTGGTTAATCTTATCTTTTTATTTAAATGGTGTGATTTTGCGTCTACTTAACATAACTTTTATTCTCATATTTCTCTATTTATTTAAAATTACTATAGAGAAACAACATGTTTAAATAAATGTGATGCTCATTACAGTTTATAATTATTAATTTTAAAATATAGTTATTCGTTTAATTCTTTTTATTTGAGCTAGTATGACTGTGCGATTAAGAAGCTTGCTTTTAAGCCATATTGTTTCTGGTTCAATCCCACTGCAAGGCACTTTGCATGTCTTCTATTATGGCCCCGGGTTCACCAATGCTCAGCGAGGGAATTTTGGTCGACGGAAAGTGCGTAGAAGCTCGTCGTATATATATATATATATATATATATATATATATATATATATATATAATATTATATAAAATCCGTTCTGTGTGTGTGTGTGTGTGTGTGTGTGTCTTCTAGGATCTCGGGCATCCTCCATCCGATTGCGCTCAAATTTGATATGTAGATACCAACGGTATCAGGGCGAGTATAAGTCTTGTAAAAATTACAAAAATCGATTCCAAGTGAGAATGCGATCGATAAATCCGCGGGAACGTGCATTTGTACGCATGTCATCTTTCAAAGGAGGCAATCTAACCGTCCCATTGGAGCAGCAAATGCTGGCAGGTTCGTTTTGATATGTTTTTCACAGAATAATATAATAATTTCCTTGTGGTTATCTAAGCTCAAACTAGAATCTGAACTTAACAAGCTAACGAATCTTTCATTAATTCTAAAATTGTTTATTCATTACATATATGTTTCAATAAAGTTTGACACCATATTACACTAATTCGGGAAAATTTAACTTTGTCATAAACGTGATAGCTATGCAACGCTGGCAAATCTGTGTGAAACAGTTTTGGCAATTTTATATACGGAAAGAAGTCATTAAAAAATTTTAAGGTCACTTGCCACATTGGATAAAAAAATTTGTTCTGGTTCCTTAACCGGAGAGTGAAGAACAACGGCTCAAACTTAGATACACAAATTTTTATAGCGGGTTTGTAACAAGCTGCTTCATCATCAGTGCAACAGGTAACCGATGTGATGTTCTCTTGTGAATCGATGCATGATAGAGAATATAAACCAGACCACTTCAGACGATTCTTCCAATCGAACACACACACACACACTCTATTTTATTATTAGAGATATTAAGAAACACTGTTACCAACCAAGTCTGCGGCACAGTTGAAATAAAAAAATTATTTTCAGCAATGGTCTCAATAATTCGATTGATATATATGTTTATTTGTCTGTATTACGTGTCATTCTTAAGTAACTTTCGTCGCTTCCATTTTAAGACTAAAAAAGTATTTGGCGCGTGAGTTATGGAATCTAATTCCAAGAGGTTTAACCACCAACAGGTGGACCGGTTATTCTTCATGTATTGAATTTTTGCTGTGACGGAAGATCGATATTTAGGTTCAACAAATAGCTAGAGAAAGAAACTCTGATGTGATTGATCGACCGGCATGAATTAACTGTTGAATATTCTGTCATGTGTGTGGAAAATCTATTCTGTACCTTTAACCTGACGAAACGAAATAACAAAACTCTTTTATGAATTACTTGTTGCAGGCAAAGATAATTTCTAGTTACCTCGGATTTCGGGGTTTGCCCTATCATCCTGATAGAAATACATTAGATTATATAGTCTTAATACACTATCTGAAAGTATGACCACGGCTTCACTAAGCATTTTGTTCGGCGCGGACACAATTCTGCCAGCTTACCATCTTACCATGTCTTTAATAACAGGTCTTGCATTGATCAGAGCTTATCAGAAGTTAAACTACAATTACTGAGGGGTGTAACTACAGACGTTATTAATCTTTTTAAAGCTAAATATGTGCATAGTAAATAAAACTGAATAGGTATCTAAATAGGGCAAATGATTAAAATTAATAAAACTCAGTGATATGTTCGCAATAAGAAACATTATATTTCTTTCCTTATTGCCCAGAGGGGGATAAACAAGGACAGGCAAAGGGTTTAAGTGGATTACATCGACTCCAGTGTGCAAATGGTACTTATTTAATCGATCACGAAAAGATGAAAGGCAAAGTCGACCTCGGTGGAATTTGAACTCAGAACGTAACGGTAGACGAAATACCGCCGCCCTGACCATTCAATATTGTTGTTGCTGTTGTTTCTTCCTTCTCGAGCCACGCCTGGCTCATTAGAGCCGGTTTCCCGGTTTCCTTGGCGTATAGGTTCCCCACTTGGACGGGACGCCGGTCCATCGCAGGTGAGCAGCAAGAGGAAAGAGTGAGAGTAAGTTGTGGCGAAATAGTCAGCAGAAGTTCGCCATTATCTTCTGCCGGAGCCGCATGAAGCTTAGGTGTTTCGCTCATAAACACACACATCGCCCGGTCTGAGATTTGAACCCGCGATCTCTCGACCGCGAGTCCGCTGCTTTAACCACTGAACCATATGCCTCCAACCATTCATTATATTGACTCAATATCACCCAACCGTAAGCAATGATGCATTGCAGGTTCTCATTCCACGATAATAATACCTTCAAATTTTGGCACGAACCCACCAATGTTAGGTGGACATTGTAAGTCGATTATACCCTTCCCAGTTCTTAACTGCTGCTCATTTTATCGACCCTGAAAAATGAAAGGCAAATTTTACTGCAGTGACTTTTGAACTCGGATCGTAAAGAGTCGAACAAATACCTATTTCTTTACTACCCACAAGGGGCTAGACACAGAGGGGACAAACAAGGACAGACAAACGGATTAAGTCAATTACATCGACCCTAGTGCGTAACTGGTACTTAATTTATCGACCCCGAAAGGATGAAAGGTAAAGTCGACCTCGGCGGAATTTGAACTCAGAACGTAACGGCAGACGAAATACTGCTGAGCATTTCGCCCGGCGTGCTAACGATTCTGCCAGCTCGCCGCCATCGAACAAATACCGCAAGGCAATTTGCTACGTCATTTTCACGATATTGTCAAGCCGCCGATCTTTAGTAATTGTCTCTAGCATGGTCACACCCAAGGTCAGAAATTTGGTAAAGTTGAGGCAGTTGAATTATATTGCCCCTGTATACGAGTAGTACTTTGTTTCATGAACCCTAGAATGATGAAAATCAAACTTCACCTTTATAACATTCCGTCGCTTTAACAAGTCTGTCTTTAGTAATAATTATTAAAGGGCGATGAATTGACGTTTTCTTAAATATTTGCTTTTAACATTCTTTTAAATAATTACTTCTAATATAATGATATTAACCCTTTCTACTAAAGGCATAAGGCCTTGAAATTTTGGTGGAGGGGACGAGTCGACCACATCGACCCCAGTGTTTCACAGGTACTTAATTTATTGACTCCAAAGGATGAAAGGCAAAGTCGACCTCGGCGGAATTTGAACTCAGCACGTAGCGGCAGACAAAATATCGCCAAGCTTTTCACCCGACGTGCTAACGATTCTGCCAGATCGCCGCTTTAAACATAATGATAATGACGATGATTTTTTTCCCCTCGGGACCATAAATAAAGTGAGGTTTCAAAAACAAGCAAAATGTAATAGGTTTATACAAATTCGATTGTAGGAAAACAACAGTATACAAGTGGTAAAATATACAGTATACAGCAAGAATGAAATTAGTCGTCCCAATTGATGTGACACTGAAGTAGCACTTTCGTCATTGACAACCAAGTGTAAGATCCATCTCCTCCATTTTTGTTCTTTTCGATCGGCGAGGATCAAATGGATACAAACTAGGACAAGGTTGTGTGCAAGGTAGCCACTCCCCTACGCCTGGAATGGACTGAGAGGAAACTATCCTCCAATCGTCAGGCAAATGTGTTGTCTCCATTATATATTACCTGATCGTCACGCCTTGACCTGTTTCTCATATGGCCAGTTCGGACAGCCTCTTCGCTCACTTCTTGTGATGCGTTGCACAAATCAAGCAATTCATATCTGTCTGCATCCTACGCACGGGTGGCTCGGTGTGCCGCGGCTGCTGATGCGTGACATATGCTGATGCTGCGACATTTCTAGAGGTTCTTTGATGGTGAACAAGTGTGGTTTTGCAAGCACCTCTTCCCACAGCTCGTCTCCTTAACGGAGATGCAGTCCTGAGTGAAGACCATGACTGAGCGTTTAGCATCTGCCGTATTGTTAGGCGCTCACAGCCCTCTGTTAGTCGAATTATATTGTCGGTGGAACTTCCGAGTTGGTGATCTAAAGAATACCAATGTTGACGAGGGAGAGCGATGATGTCCTCAGGGAAATCAACTGTCTAACCTGTTCCGGAGACCTTTCACCTCAGGAACTAAACATAAATCCACAAATCTGACTTGGCGACAGTATCGGGAAGGAGAGCATTGCTAGTTTGAGACAAAATCCGCAGGCTCGGAGGTGCCGTGGGCCAAACCTGTTCCGGATGCACGCAGAGTAATGAAACCGTTTTGCACGCACACATTGTGGAATTTTGTCAAAAGTTGTTACGAGTAGAACGAATTTGATAATCAGCCGATTCCACAGTGTCGATCGTCCGGCCGTCTTTGTCTGAGAATGGCAAGAAATTTTCCTCTGTCTGGTAGCTACGGCGAAACATTTTTTGTGATAGACGAGACTGAAAGGTCTGATGACTGACGCTTTCCCCTTGATCAAGCCTCATCGACTATTTTTAAGTTTCACTTGAAGAGGTAGGTGAGAGGAGTTTCATCCAGAGAGGTAGGTAAGAGTATGGGATATGGTACTTGTGGATGGGCATAATTTGAGCATACGCGTGTAGGGCCGAGAAACAATGAATGAGATGACATTAAGGCCTTGTAGCGTTTCCTTAGTTGGTCCTTTATGCTAAGGAATAGTTTTAGTCTGAAATTTTGTTACGGGTTTTCTTTTTGTCCTTTTGTAACTGTTTTTTTTTCTTGAGGCCTTATGGCTAATAAATAAATCATCCTCACCATTGTCATCATTGTTGTTGTTTGTTGGTACTGTTTGAACTTCGGACAAAATGCTAAGCGGCATTTCTCCCTACACATTACGTTCTGGATTTAAATACCGCTCAAGTTAACTTTATCTTTCATTCCTCTGAAGTCGATAAAATAAAGTAAAAGTCTTGTACCCTATCAACTTACCCTCCTGCCTCAAAATTGTTCAGCGTATTGTGGACTGCAGCGGGCGTATGCTCGGCGATTCTAACCAGATGACCGCGGTGTTTCGGCAACACTTCACCGGACTGTTTTCGAGAGTCAGTAGACTTAAGACAATTAGGTTTGATGGCTACCTCGGCGTTTTGCTGTGGCTATCGAACAGGGTAATTTATTATGCGAGAAACGGATTTTAGCTGCTGAAATGGCGGATGTACTGAGCTGCCGGTGTAAGGGGGGGCGCAAATCGCGATATTGGATGGTCTACCCCTATGAGCAGCCTTCCGTTGAAGCTGGCAACAGACTGGGAGCAATGAGATGTGGTGACACTGCTGAGGAAGGATCTGAACAAGGGTTGCATGATTGAAAATTTTAGACCCATAACTTAGCTTAACGCAGAGTTAAAGATTTTAGTTCTCTTCTTCTCTTCTTCTTCACTCCGTCGGTTACGACGACGAGGGTTCCGGTTGATCCGAATCAACGGAACAGCCTGCTCGTGAAATTAACGTGTAAGTGGCTGAGCACTCCACAGACACGTGTACCCTTAACGTAGTTCTCGGAGATATTCAGCGTGACACAGAGAGTGACAAGGCCGGCCCTTTGAAATACAGGTACAACAGAAACAGGAAGTAAGAGTGAGAGAAAGTTGTGGTGAAAGAGTACAGCAGGGATCACCACCATCCCCTGCCGGAGCCTCGTGGAGCTTTAGGTGTTTTCGCTCAATAAACACTCACAACGCCCGGTCTGGGAATCGAAACCGCGAGTCCGCTGCCCTAACCACTGGGCCATTGCGCCTCGACAAAGATTTTAGTACAGTGCTCGCCAAGAGGTTGGTGCTTGTTGTAGGTAATGTAGTTGGGGGTGTACAGACCTGTGCGATCCCCAACAGAACTATCCATCTTAATTTCCACCTTATGCTATACGTCGTTGAGCAGTTCAAGAACAGATCTGGCTTTGGTGGACGCTGATCAATTTGGATCCTTCCACGGCATTTGGCTGAGTGGGCCATCGCTACTAGGCGGTTGTCCTAAGCGCTGTCGGGGTCCCGTCTTCATAGACTGTTTGCTGATCAACTTAAGAGACAATCACTTGACCGAGCTGCAACCATGGGTCAAACGTATCCATCTTAATTTCCACCTTATACTATGCATCATTAAGCAGTTCAAGAATAGATCTGGCTTTGGTGGACGCTGATCAATTTGGATCCTTCCACGGCATTTGGCTGAGTGGGCCATCGCTACTAGGCGGTTGTCCTAAGCGCTGTCGGGGTCCCGTCTTCAGAGACTGTTTTCTGATCAACTTAAGAGGCAAGCACTTGACCGAGCTGCAACCATGAGTCAAACGTAGACCAAAATTGGACATTTGGCATCTAGAATGTTGCTAGGTGCTCACAGCACTGTACCACTTGTGCAAGGCCGTCATTAGGAAAACAACTCTAGATTTATTTAGGGAGTTGTTTGAGAGTATGGACTATGATGATGTGAGAATGACTCTGGTCATCGATGAGATCAATCTCAATGTGAATAGTCTCTTCCGAAAGACTTTCAGGCCGTGGTCAATGGACAGATTTCAAGTCTCCTTGGCATGGCAGTCCTACATAAATGAGGATGGAGCAATACCTGTTCGAGACAAGCTATTCAGGTATGGAAGCGCCGGCAGCAGAACTTATCCAAAAGGTGTAGAGAGGGACGAAACTGTTCTGCACACCATCGTTCAGTGTCCGCACGTTGGCGATTCATGGGTTTGAGTTGAACATTTAATGCAACATACAGGACGAGTCCGATTGTCCGCCAAGTCTATAGTAAATATCTCTTTGGCAGGGAAGGGAGACAAATCTTTCTCTGTTTTGTGGCTGTGACGTAAGAGACTGATTGATTCGTATGGAAGTTTAGAAGAAAGGCATTTTTTTTTCTATTTGGCCATACTCTCATAAATTTTTTTAAGTGAGGGTAAAGAAGGAGGCTCTGCGTTCTAACGTCTTCATCAGAAAGTAGATTTGAATGGCAAGAATGGTGGATCAGAAGTGTCTTACTCTAAGCATGCTTTTCTATGTAGGAAGAAAGTAGCAGAAAGAGAGTACTTTCGGTGCATTGGTGATGGCAGAGTAATCCGGACTCTTTGGCGTGTTGTTTCTACGGAATTATTCTTAGCGGAAAGCCTCTATATAGGGGATATTTTTTTGTTAAGTTTGAAATCTGAAAATCTATTTTTGACATTTTTTGTTATATCTTTATTGTTGCTATTTGCTTTTGATTGATGTAATCCCCATCTTTTCTATGTTGTATGTCGTCCTTTGATATAGTCTCCAATGTCCTGGGCCCTTGTTGCGAATTAAAGAAGTCATGATCATTATCAACGACATCATAATCATCATCATAATCATCATCATCATCATCATCATAATCATAATCAACATTAACATTATTATTATTATTATTATTATTATTATTATTGAGTGAGAGAGCAGTGCATGTCATCAAAGTGACACTGAGGTAAAATATACGAAGCCCAGTATACCCATCATGACTACCCGTCTAATAAGGGTACACCAGTCACATGCATCACAACCATATGTGCGCGAGATAAACAGCGCATGACCTTGCAGTTGGTGCCCAGTTACAATTGTCTTCTGGTCGAGTAGCCCATCCCACTTAAAAGGTCCCTGAATAAGGGTTGCTTAAGGATGTTGAACGAACCCCCATGTTTCCAAAGGTGAATTATCCAAACCTCTAAGAATTCCTTTCAACACACAGTTATGATGCTCCCCCACTACTTCTGCTCGTGATCAGAGATGTACATATAGTCAGCCACTAAGGGACATGCTCAACTGGTTAAGGTCAAACAATTGACAAGCAAATCTGGGGTATTGAGCAGAATATTTGCTGTAGTCCATCTTTTATACCAAGACAAAACAATGTAAATGATAACACTTCCAATCAGTTAAGATCAGAAGCCCACGAGAGCCACTGCCTGCTACTGCATTATTATTATTATTATTATTATTATTATTATTATTATATTATTATTATTATTATCTAATACTACATTTCCAGGGAAGAATGGCAAAATGAATGTATTATATCTTCATTAACATTTCTTTCTAGTGTTATTTCTAACAAAAAACATACACACACACACACACACACACACACATATATATATATATATATATATATATGGTGGTGTATAAAAGTCAGCATGACCTTGGTGGACTGACCAATGCTCTTTCATTATCTCTAACTCCACCTTCTATATTCCAGTTTGTGCCTGACAGACACTATATAAGAGACAAGCAGAATTTCATCAAGAAGCTTGTAAATATGTGTTTCAAGTCAGACAGGGCACTACAGCTCATATGAGATAGCACCACACTTACAGATTGTATGGCATTCGTTCCACAGCACTGAAAAACAATATCGAAATTTCATGAATTTACATATGATTAACTGAAGTGATAAAAAAAAAACGGGTACACATGCAAGCTTGAGAGATTTTTCTGCCCTGTAAGCAAAAAGTAAGGACTTCTAAGGCCAAAATGTCACCTGAATCTACAGTAAATGTGGATAAGATCATACGGTCGCTGAATCAAACTGGACGCTTTAATATTTTTCAATACTTTCTCGTCAGTATAAATAATTTAGCCGTTGCCAGCAATGTCTTAGCTATTGTTTTCATCGGTGAGTTTCCTATATTTTATTAATCCTGATATTATTGTTATGATACTAATTAAGACTGTTATAATTTCTTGGGGTAGTGGTATACCAGCTGCCCATAGTAATGTATTGAGGTTCATTAACTATGATCCCTTGTCCCTCTGTTTTTTTTTTATTTTATGTCTACGTTACAAATCATGAATATCATTATTATTAGTATGTGTGTGTGTGTGTACGTGTGTGTGTGAGTATGTGAATATACATATACATATACATATACATATACGTGTGTGTGCGTATCTTTTATCTTTAACTTATTTCAGTCATGTGACCGCTGCCATGCTGGCGTTCCGCCTTAAAGAGTTTTAGTTGAACAAATCAACCCTAGTATCGTTTTTCTTTTTTAAGTTTAGTACTTATTCTGTCGTTCTCTTTTGCCAAAACCGCAAACTGTTGTTAAATGGTGGGGTGTGACAGAGACAAAGACGAGCACAGATATCATATATATGTGTGTGTGTGTGTGTATATATATATATATATATATACATACACACAGACCTCGTGTGTACCGTTGGCGATTTTTTTCCCCTGTCTTCCCTTCTCGGGATCTTTCCTTCTCCTATGTTTCCGACGAAGAGCTCCGCTCGAAACCTTACTCCCTCCTTCTTCCCTTCTTTCCTGAGCGTCCAATAATACTATATTTGTTCCACGTCCTCGCGTTGTTGTGTTTTTTGTGTTTTCTTGTTTGGATTAACTATATATATATATATATGTATGTATGTATGTATATATGGAGGTACATGGCCTAGTGGTTAGAGCAGCGGACTCGCGGTCGAGGGATTGCGGGTTCGAATCTCAGACCGGGCGATGTGTGTGTTTATGAGCGAAGCACCTAAGCTCCACGCAGCTTCGGCTGAAGGTAATGGCGAACTTCTGCTGACTCTTTCGCCACAACTTTCTCTCACTCTTTCCTCCTACATCTTGCAGCTCCCTTGCGACGGACCGGCGTCCCGTCAAGGTGGGGGCCCTATACGCCAAGGAAACCGGGAAACCGGCCCTAGTGAGCCAGGCGTGGCTCGAGAAGGAACAAGCAACATATATATATATATATATATATATATATATATATATATATATATATATATATATATATATATATATATGTCAGTTTCTTTTGTCTCGATACAAAATATGCTACGCTTAACCCTTTGAGATTGAAACCAGTCATATCATACGCCAAATATTTACCTGTTTTATGTTCAAAGTGGCCAGACCTGGCCTCCCGCATCTATCCGCTAATGCCGTTCTTAAAGATGAACAATCACATCTCGAAACTACATGATAATGCATGTGGTAAGAACCTTGCTGCCCAACCACATGGTTCTGGGTTCAGTCCAACTGCATCGAACCTTGGGCAAGGTGATTTCTACTATAGCCTCGGGTCGACCAAGGCTTGTGAGTGAATTTGTCAGACGGAAACTGAAAAAAGTCTATTGTATATATATATATATATAATTTTAATCCAAACGGGAAAACAAAAAAACAACAACAATGGAACAATTACAGTATTATTATTAATAGGCGCTCAGGAAATGGAAGCAGGAGGGTATGACGTTTCGAGCGGAGCTCTTCGTCGGAAACATAAAGAAGGAAGAGAGAGGAAAGAAAGATCCCAAATATATATATGTGTGTGTGTGTGTATGTGTGTGTGTGTGTATGTGTGTGTGTGTGTATGTATGTATGTATGTATATGCATGTATATATGTATGTATATATATATATATGTATGTATGTATGTATATATAATGTGGTAAGAAGCTTCCTTACCAACCACATGGCTTCGGGTTCAGTCACACTGCGTGGCACCTTAGATAAGTGTCTTCTGCTGTAGCCTGGCCGGCCAAAGCCTTGTGGGAGGATTTGGTAGACGGAAACTGAAAGAAGCCCGTCGTGTGTATGTATATATATATATGTATGTGTGTGTGTGTTTGTTTGTTTGTGTACGTGCCGTTGTTTCTGTGGCTGTACTCTCACCATCACTTGACAACCGATGTTGGTGTGTTTATGCCACCGTAACGTAGCGGTTCGGCAAAAGACACCGATATAATAAGTACTTGGCTTACAAAGAATAAGTCCTGAGGTCGATTACTTCGACTAAAACACTTTAAGGCGCTTTTAGTCGAAGTAATCCGGCCCTGTATGTACCTACATCTAGCTATCTAACTATATGTGTGTGTGCGTGTGTGTGTGTGTGTGTGTGTGTGTGTGTGTGTGTGTGTGTGTGTGTGTATGTGTGTGTTTATGTATATATATATACGTATATGTATATATATATATATATATGCACACACACACGGCCAGATTTACAGGGGTGCGGAGGGAGCAACTGCCGCAGTTATCTGTTGATATTGGAGACCCCTGCAAGGAAGGGCTTGTAGCACTTAATACAGAACCCCACCACTACCACCACCTCCCAGCAATCAGGCATGAAAAGGCTCTCTTTCAATATACAAAATATCTTGGCTTCTTAAATAATGTAATGGATTCGCTTTTATGATAAACGAGCAGCATAGCCCGGCGTTGCCCGGGTATGTAAGAGCCCCTAGTAGGCAACGACTAATCCCAATCTAGTCCTTTCCCTCTAGGGAACGAAGACGCATGTGTAGGTTGCAATGTCTTCTCTTCACTCCCAAATAACTATCAAACAGCTATCGATAATTCAACCCAACCAATTCCTACCAGGAAGAAATTACATTCGAGACTTTACCCCCAACACCGCCACTTCTGCAAATAGCTACTGCAGCCGCAAGTTATTCGAATACTTTTTTTGTTTAAACTTTCTTTATAACTACCACCCCAAACGTTTTACCTTAAATTTTTGACGTACCCTAAGGGTCCTTGGACGCTAATTGCAAACTCTTGGTTTATTATAAACCGCTTTTGTCGTGTGCACCAAAAAACCTTTTCCATTCGTTTGTTCAGTTTGGTCGCTTTTGACTTTTTCGTTGTTGTCACTCACATTGCTGCCCGCATTTTTGCCGTTTTTGTACATTTTAATACATTTTGGGATACTTACCCCACGTTTCCCGAGAGTTAAAAAGGTCAAGTTGCGTCCCCTAGACTGTCTGTGGTTTGTGTTTAATACACAAATCGGTTTGCTATGTGTGCCACATATGATTTAATTAACCGATTTTTTCCAGTAATAAAGTATCCTATTGGAATAAAAAGGGCCATATAGCTCCTTGGAGCAGACATGATGCTCGCTGTGAATTTTTAAAAAATCCTGCCAATTTGTGAAAGATATTGTCGAAAATATGTCATCTTGAATTTGAACGCAATTTCCCAAAATGGCATGATTTTATCGATTTTTTCTGATGGTAAGGTATTGCATGGAAAACTAACGTCAGAATTAAGTTTCTTAGGGTAACATTTAGCTTCACCATGAGTTTGGTGAAAATCGATTGCAAGTTGCGAAAACTACAACAGAAAATGTGTTGCATATAAAAAGCTTAGATTCTCGACCCCATGTCGAATTTATCGATTTTTTTCAGAAGTGGGGGAACTTTTCAAAATTTTCGCTGCGTTAGTTTTGAATTATGACATTGGGCTATGTGTGTGTCAAGTTTCATCAGAATCGGTTGAAAACCGTAGTCAGGGTGAGGGTACAACCTGACAGACACACAGACACACAGACAGACAAACTGCCGTTTATATAGAGAGAGATGAGAATAGATTTTGTCACCTTAGAGACATCATTTAATTCAATTAGAAAGCAGTTTACTACCCACTCCCAAAGCGGCTTCCAGTTCCTAAGGGAATTGTTGCTTCTTTGGGGACAATGACAGAGAAAAGGGAAACTTTTGAAAATGTATGTATGTATCTATGTATATATATATATATTATATATATATATATATATATATATATATATATATACATAAAGAGATTGAGTGTAAGAAGTTAGTGTCTCTCAACCAGATTCCTTTTTCAATGCATCACTGAGCAATGACCTTAGCTTGACCGATCACAGTTAACGGGACACATACACGCACACGCATACATACACACACTCACACACATTTCCACGTGAGGCATTGAAAACTGGTCTTATTTTATGAAACAAGTAAAGAAATGTTCATCGTTGAGAGTAAAAATTGATCAGTATAGTTTACGTTGTTCATGTTGAAGCTGTGAGTTTGAAACAGGTGACAGGTTTCTTTTTTTCTTTTTTTCAAGAAATTTTTCTTCAAATTTGACCCGATTGTAATTGAGGTTACTAATAAAATATTTGTGGAGGCACATGGCCAAGTGGTTAAAGCAGCGGACTCGCGGTCTAGGGATCACGGGTTCGAATCTCAGACCGGGCGATGTGTTTATAAGCGAAACACTTAAGCTACACGCGGCTCCGGCAGAAGGTAATGGCTAACTTCTGCTGACTCTTTCGCCACAACCTTCTCTCACTTTTTTCCTCCTGCATCTTGCAGCTCATCTGTGACGGACTGGCGTCCCGAGCAGGTGGGGAACCTATATACTAAGGTAACCCCAAGGAACCTCGGAAACCGGCCCTATGAGCCAAGTGTGGATCGAGAAGGAACAAACAACAACAACAATAAAATATTTGGATAATTTTTGGTGTTTAACCATCAATATTCTTTTCTCTGATTCTATACCAATTTCTTTTTTCAAAATTAATATCTTATTTCATAATCTTCAAGTTTAAAAAAGAAAATGTCTGAATTGAGGCAAAATGAGTAATGACTAATTTTAGTAATTATTTCTCTTTAACTGCATGGTGCATAAATATATAAGGAAGAAAGCTACTTCAGCAGTTCGCAAAGAAGCATGGAGAATATTTTATGTTGAATTTTTAGATTTTGTTGGGTTTCATTAATTTCATATCATGTATGCTATTTTTCCACGACCCTCTTTCTTGTGACCATGATATTTTATATTTTTGGTGTATTTCTTATCTTTCTGATGTCAAAGGATGGATGTTCATGTGTATGAATCTTTTTTCAAAAGTAATTCTCAAGAACTAGAGACGCAAAGTTATTTTATCATGTCTTACTCATTTTGCCCCGCCTAAATTTGATTTTTTTTTTTTTTATGCTCAAAGAGAACAGTGATAATTTTCTGAAATAGTGTTCTTAATGTTAGGTACTATTTAAGAAGAGTGGTCCCTGTGCGCGCATCCGCGCTAGCCCGTCGTGACTAGTCGATCCTACGACTACCTAGCAAAGTAAATAAAACAAAATAAATAATTTTTTTACACAAAGTAAATAATTTTTTAAACAAAGTAAATAAAACACAAAGACACAAAGTAAGGATCGACTAGTCACGACTAGCTAGCGCGGATACGCGAGTACACGATTGCACGCACCGGGACCACTCTTCTTAAATAGTGCCTCAATGTTATAGGTCTTACGGCATTTAGAGAAGGTCTTTACTTCGCTGACATAGTTTTGGAAAGTTAGTAAATTTTTGTAAAAACAATTTTTTCTTCAAAGCCAAAAATGCAGTAAAAATTACTCATTGTCTCCAACCTGCCCCTGCAGGAAACTGGAAAAGCACACTTTCGGAAAAAGCTGTTTGAATTTTCCCGTTTTTGTCGGGATTTCCCCCCACCTTTTTTCACGCATTGCAAAACAATAAAGAGAAGCCATTTTAAAAGAAGAATTTTTTAAAACCTTGTCTTTTAAATGTAGGTGTCCCCACTCACCCCCTCACACACACACACATCGTGCCTTTTGAATAGCAACCACAAAAATGATTTTTTTTTTCTTTTTCATAATTTTCTGTCATTTTATCTTATTCTATATTCTGAAACATTTGTAATTCGCATTGAAAGGGGGAAAAAAAATCATACCCCCTTCTTACCCACTTCTTGGTACTTTTCACAAAGAAGGAAAAATCAAACATCACAAGTGGATGAGTGAACAACGAAATATGAATTTTGAAAAGTGTATCTATAAAGCGACATTTTCTGTCCTCTTTTAAAACTTTCTCTGCTAACTCATCAAATTCAATAACATGAAATAGGTGGAAGTTTCAGATTTAAATTTGGTAATTTTCTAAGGTTTTAATTCTTGTGTATAAAAGGACCATCGAACTTGAAGTGCCCCCCACCCGGTTTATATATATATATATATATATATATATATATATATATATATATATACATACATATATATATATATAATATATATATATATATATATATATATACATACATATATAGGCGCAGGAGTGGCTGTGTGGTAAGTAGCTTGTTTACCAACCACATGACTCCAGGTTCAGTCCCACTGCGTGGCATCTTGGGAAAGTGTCCCCTACTATAGCCTCGGACCGACTAAAGCCTTGTGAGTGGATTTGGTAGACGGAAGCTGAAAGAAGCCCGTCGTATATATGTATGTATGTGTATATATGCTTGTGTGTCTGTGTTTGTCTCCCCACCGTCGCTTGACAAGTGATGGTGGTGTGTTTACGTCCCCGTAACTTAACAGTTCGTGAAAAAGTACTGATAGAATAAGTACTAGGCTTACAAAGAATAAGTCCTGGGGTCGATTTGCACGACTTAAGGCGGTGCTCCAGCAAGGCCGCAGTCAAATGACTGAAACAAGTAAAAGAGTATACATATATATAGTAAGCAAACTTATAAGCGCCCAGTGTGTCGGTATTCTACAGAAAATAGAAGAATCCTCGAACGCAGGAGGGCTGTGAAGGCAGCTTAGAAAATTGGATAGATACCTGTTAGAAGACGGGGAAAAAGGTAAGTAAACCTCCACAGGGAAAATCTTCTCTCTATATATAAACGGCAGTTTGTCTGTGTGTGTTTCTGTGTGTCTGTTAGGTTGTACTCTCACCCTAACCACGGCTTTCAACCGATTCTGATGAAACTTGACACACACATAGCCCAATGTCATAATTCAAAACTAACGCAGCGAAAAGTTTGAAAAGTTCCCCCAGTTCTGAAAAAAATCGATAAATTCGACATGGGGTCGAGAATCAGAAACACAAACCACAGACTGTCTAGGGGACGCAACTCGACCTTTTTAACTAAAAAAAATTTACCATCATTTTTTTTCCATTTTTTGGCTATAACTCTCTAAAAATGCTTTATAGTTATTTCCCGTACAAACCCGAGCAACGCCGGGCGATACTGCTAGTATATATATAAGTTTGCTTACTACGTTAAGTATATACCTCTCCCTTAAAAGAGAACGGCTTTGACCCTATAACCACTTGGTAAGTCATTACTGAAGGTGAAGAGTTATACACCAACAATATCGACAAATCTTACTCTATCAATCATTAACCTGAATTTTGCACGTAGTAAACTTCAAAGTAAGCAGCATCAATTTCAAGCATCTTCTTTCTGTTTTGATTTTTGTTTTTCCGTATTTACTTTAGGTGTTTATCCGGATTTTCAATGTCGTCCGTACGATAACAGCAGTGTTTGGCCAAAGGAGATAGAAAATTATACGAAATACGACTATGCGGATCGTAAACATTGGATTGAATACGGAGAATGTGCTGTGGACGTAGTGTCTGTGGAAAATGATACGAAATCGAAAGTTCTTTCGTTGCCCTGCACAAATGGCTACATCTATAATGAGTCCAAGGATAACTCGTTTGTATCAGAGGTGAGATTTACTACTAATATATATATTTAAAAAATAACTGAAATGTTAGTGGTTTGTGAGACATATATAAGACGAATGGAAAGGAACGAAAAGGGAGAACACTCTTCCAAATAAATGTATGTGCAAAATAATAATGTACTACATACAAAATGCACGCACAGACATGCACACGCATTTAGGTATATCTCTCTATATATAAACGGCAGTTTGTCTGTGTGTCTGTTTGCTTGTACCCTCACCCTGACCACGGCTTTCAACTGATTCTGATGAAACTTGACACACACATAGCCCAATGTCATAATTCAAAACTAACGCAGCGAAAATTTTTAAAAGTTCCCCCAGTTCTGAAAAATATCGATAAATTCGACATGGGGTCGAGAATCAGAAACACAAACCGCAAACTGTCTAGGGGACGCAACTCGACCTTTTTAACTAAAAAAAAAATTTACCATCATTTGTTTCCATTTTTTTGCAATTTTTTGGCTATAACTCTCTAAAAATGCTTTATAGTTATTTCCCTTACAAACCTGAGCAACGCCGGGCGATACTGCTAGTAATTTATATATATGTGTACATATGTATGTATGAGTGAGTTTGTGCATATACATACGTATGCGTACGGCATGTGTGTGTGTGTGTGTGTTTATGTATGGTTGTCTCTGATGATGGAATATCCCATACGCGAGGATATCCCAGAAACAGCTGTAAGATTTTGAATTTCTTCCTGTAACAATATTGTATATGACTTGAGATGTTTGATGTCCTGTTTAACAATTATATGCATATGCATGTGTATGTGAAGAGATGTAAAAATGTGTATCAATGTATATATGTATATATATATATATATATATTGTGAGACGTGTATATATATATATATATAGAGAGAGAGAGAGAGAGAGAGAGAGAGAGAGAGAGAGAGATGTGCGTATTTTTCCATCATTTTCTGTTAAAATGTCTTATTGATGAGCTTCATTTCTTCATTTCCCTGAAGAGAAGATTACATTGTTTTACACCATTTTATTCCTTTGGAATAATACCAGTGATATCTTCGAAACATGTGTCGGAAGTAAAAGAATTTGAATAACACCTGCGTTTAACTCCATATATATATATATATATATATAAATTGGATGGATGGGTGCATGCATGGATACGAAGGTGGCGAGCGAGCTGGCAGAATCGCTCAAATGCTGCTGTCGACTTTGCTTTGATCCTTTCAGGTTTGATAAAATAAGTACCAGTAGAAATTCTGGGGAAGGAGGATCGATGTAATCGACTTAGCCCTTTTTGACATTGTACCAAAATTTGAAAACAGTATACATATGTACGTGTATGTACATATGTGTGTGTGTGTGTGTATGCAGCAGTAGGTATATGTTTTGTATACATATATATGTGTATCTGTGTGTGTGAATATTCATGTACGCATGAGCGTGTACGTACGTGTGCATGTACATAGGTAGATCTGTGTGTGCATATGCGTGTATGAATATAATCGTGTATCTGAATTCGTGTGAATACGTGTGAATATATTCTGGGCTACCGTCGACCAGAGTTGACTACATATATCTATTCCAGTGTGTGCAAATCTAAGCAATTTATATTTTGTGGAAAACTAGCAGTCGTTCATGCATTCAAGTCTTCAATCCGTGTTGTCCAAAGTAAAGGGTATTCTTAAATGCTAGTATAACTTTTGCCAATATCATCACAGGTGCTGCCATCAGATCAAGCAGAATATCTCATCCGATGCTGGGCTGGTATTTTTTTATTGTTATTCAATGGCGTAGGAGTGGCTGTGTAGTAAGTAGCTTGTTTACCAACCACATGGTTCCGGGTTCAGTCCCACTGCGTGGCACCTTGGGCAAGTGTCTTCTACTATAGCCTCGGGCCGGCCAAAGCCTTGTGATTGGATGTGGTAGGCGGAAACTGAAAGAAGCCCATCGTATATATGTATATATATATATATGTGTGTGTGTGTGTGTGTGTGTGTGTGTGTGTGTGTGTGTGTGTGTGTGTTTGTGTGGTGTGTGTGTGTGTGTGTATGTTTGTGTGTCTGTGTTTGTCCCGCCCCCCAACATCGCTTGACAACCGATGCTGGTGTGTTTACGTCCACGTAACTTAGCAGTTCTACAAAAGAGACCGATAGAATAAGTTTTAGGCTTACAAAGAATAAGTCCAGGGATCGATTTGCTCGACTAAAGGCGGTGCTCCAGCATGGCCACAGTCAAATGACTGAAACATGTAAAAGAGTAAAAAGAGTATTTAATCAGACCCCGAAACTATGAAGAGCTAAGTGTACCTTAGCGGGATTAAACTCAGTGTGCAGAGTGTCGGAAATATTTCCACCAAGTATTGTACTCTACTCTCAGATGCGATCGTGACTTATTGAGTGGCACACCTGATGATGACTTGTTTCTCATGCGGTCCGCTTCTCGAAAACGGTTGCCCATGACTGTTCTAAAGATTCGATTGCGTGTGTGGGAGTACGTGTATATGT
>NC_043008.1:59526445-59578945 GCF_006345805.1 Octopus sinensis
CACATGTTGAGTTCTGTTCATGAGAAAACATTTAATCCAAGTTAACAGTTTTCCTTAGACTCCAATGTTGGATAGTTTCTTTAACAGGATGCAGTGATCAACCCTGTCAAGGGCTTTCCTGAAGTCAAGGTGTATGATATCTGCAATGGAGTCCTCTTCCATGGCCTTTCACATGTCATTGAAATGATGTAGGAACTGTGTTAAACAGTCCCTTCCATTGCGGAAGCCATGTTGGTTGGGAATAATCAAGCTGTTAGATCCCTAAAAGAGAGTTACTCGAGATCTCACCACTCTCTCAAATAATTTAATGATATGAGAGGTAAGCGAGACCGGCCGGTAGTTCACGGTGAGTGACTTTTTACCTTTCTTGAAAACTGGGGTAATCGCCTGGGAAAGGAAATTTTCAGGGATATAGCCCGCATCCATTGATTTTCGCCAGAAAGTAGCTAAGGGAAGAGCTAACTGGAGTCGGTACTCCTTCAGGACTCTAGCGAGGAGCCTATCGGCGCCTGCAGCTGCGTTGACCTTTATTTCCCTAATAGCTGCTATGGTGTCCAAGGCGTCAAATGGTGTCAGAAATGGTGTGCTGTGGGTTTATTTTTCATATATGTTGACCAGGTTCACAATACTGGGATTGCAGAAGACAGAGCAGTATTGTTTCTGCAGAATCCCAACCATATCTTCTGCAGTACTATGGAGAGTGTTTTCTTCACAATCAGAGGTCCGAGAGATGCGATTCTCTTCGGCAATCAGAAGTCCGACAGATGTTTTTTGGCAAATGAGAAGAAAACTTTGGGATTGAATTTGATATTCTCGATGGCCCATTTCTCCTGTTATTCTTTCATTCATAATGATAGACTTCAAGCAGTTTTGGATTCCAGTAGAGCTACGTCTGACAGATGGGAGTGATGCAGCTGGCAATATTTTAGCCGGTTGATTTTTTTTTATCTATTCTTTTTATTTTTCTTATGAGTGACTTTTATATTTTTACGCAGCCTGCATTTTGTTTTGTCCATGGACCGCAGTGGAGTGTGGCGTGAACATATGTTTGCGACAATATCCACAAATAACTGCCACAATGCGGCAATGCTACTTGGGGAGAGAGAGAATCAGTGAAAGACCAATCAAAGAGCGAAAGATCGTGGGTGATTACCTTCCAGTTAGCATTGTAGAGATCCGAGAGATCAAAAGGGTTCGCTTCTGTGTGGTAGTCGGGTTTTTCTCTAAGCTGCCGAAACCTCAGGCTACAAAGAACCATATTGTGGTCTGATAGAAGAGTTTTCTCCACTGCTATATAATGGATAGTGTTTGTATGGTTACTTAACACTAAGTCCATAGTGTTTTTATTGAGTCTCGTTGACACGAGCACGAGTAGAGACACAAAGAATTCGTCCATGAATTCGAACAGTGATTCTACTGCTGCTTTCTCTGGGGTTGAAATGCACACACTTGTTTTCACTGTATGTGTAGTCCAGTCAATTCAAAGGGAGGTTAAAATTACCCATCATTAAAACGCTACCGGTTCTGCACTGGTTGATAAAAAAACTTGACTTTCTTGGGGTATTAGTCGAAGCACAGTAGTGATGCTTGTAGTGGCATGTAGAGCCCAATTATCACTAAGTCTTTTGTTTTATTATGTACGGATGGTGGTAAATTTTTTTACTTTCCCTTTAGCATCCAGGTAGGAGTTATCAAGGTGAGTCTCAGTGAGGACAAAGAAGGGAATGTGGTGTGGGTGGTCGGTAACCCAATCTTCAATGAATTTAATTTTACACCGCTTTACCTTATAGAAAGGATTAATGCTTTGAGCATTCAGTAGAAATGTTGACACAGAAGTAGTGGCTTGATTGCACTTACGAAGGGGCGTTGAAAAAGCTTTATGGCTTAACGGTAGCGAAGAGGATAGTTTCTTCTCTAGGGTAGTGACAGAGGTTGGTGCTGGGTGGTAGCCAAGACACTTTTCCCGATCTCTTGTGTTCCATATGGATAAAAAAGAAGAATTTATCTGGTTAAGAAGTATTTGGTGACTGGAGTTGTGGTTACACTGACAGTTTGCTCGGTTGTTTGTGCTAACTTTGTTTCTTATTTCTTTATTGCCCACAACGGGCTAAACATAGAGAGGACAAACAAGGACAGACAAACGGATTAAGCCGATTGCATCGACCCCAGTGCGTAACTGGTACTTAATTTATCGACCCCGAAAGGATGAAAGGCAAAGTCCACCTCGGCGGAATTTGAGCTCAGAACGTAACGACAGACAAAATGCCTATTTCTTTACTGCCCACAAGGGGCTAAACATAGAGGGGACAGACAAAGGGATTAAGTCGATTACATCGACCCCAGTGCGTAACTTGTACTTAATTTATCGACCCCGAAAGGATGAAAGGCAAAGGCGACCTCGGCGGAATTTGAACTCAGAACATAATGGCAGACGAAATACGGCTACGCATTTCGCCCGGCGTGCTAACGATTCTACCAGCTCGCCGCCTTTGTGTTATTTTTCTTTATACCGAGAGTTCTGTTTATCTTATTTTTTTTTTTTTTACACTTGGGAAAGTCCGGGACTTTACGCTTTGTTTATGTATATGTTCATTCTGGCCAATTTTGGTATTTGGGTTGTGGGAAAAGTAGATGCCAGTACTAGAATTTGTTGTTGACTGGGTGCATTGATTTTGAACGTACGCCGAGTTCCAAGAAAATGCGTGAACATAAAGTCTTGCTGAAGACATAGTCTTCTATGTTGGGGGTTGCGACAGATTTTGGGGGTTACGAATAGATTTCAATTGATGGTGCTATTGCAGTAGGGGTGATATGGTTGAAAATGTTTCTATTTATAGAGTGTCTGGTCCCAGGCAAATGTGTGAAGCTGCAGTTAAGACTTCTGCATATCTCACGTAAAGAGTGGCAACATATGTTGGGGGTTCGGGTTGGACGTGTTCCCTGAGACAGTGGTTTGTAAATAGTTTTGGATTTAGTTAAGTTTGTCAGAGTTGACATTGGGGCAGTGGTGGTGGAGGGAGATGTGGTAGTTGGTCACTCACAGAGGTAGTAGTGATAATGGTGCTATTTGAGTTTGGTAGTGTTGAGGTTGGGGCAAATGTGGTGGGAGAAGGAGGAGGGAGTGGTTGGTCACTGATCGTAATGGTAGCAGTACTAGACGAAGTATTAGTAGTCGATAGTAGTAGTGATGATGTTGCTGGTGTTGGTGATGAATGCCTGGAGGTGGAGGTCGACTTTGCCTTTCATCCTTTCGGGGTCGATTAAGTAAGTACCAGTTACGCACTGGGGTCGATGCAATCGGCTTAATCCGTTTGTCTGTCCTTGTTTGTCCCCTCTATGGTTAGCCCCTTGTGGGCAGTAAAGAAATAGGCATTTTGTCTGCCGCTACGTTCTGAGCTCAAATTCCGCCGAGGTCGACTTTGCCTTTCATCCTTTCGGGGTCGATTAAGTAAGTACCAGTTACGCACTGGGGTCGATATAATCGACTTAATCCGTTTGTCTGTCCTTGTTTGTCCCCTCTGTGTATAGCTCCTTGTGGGTAGTAAAGAAATAGGTATGTAGGCAGAGGAGTTCCTGTAGCTGTAGTCCTGACGGTGACTGCTGCTGCTGCTGCGATGGGAATTTTAATTGTTGTTGTTGTTGTTGCTGTTATTGCGGCTTTTGTTGTTGCTGCTTGTCATGGGCTGCGGTAGGTGGAAAGATTTTAATTAGTTTATTTACGTGATTGATTATATTGTAAGATATGAAACCGAAATTTGCTTCAGCTTATAACGATCATAAAAGAGACGAACAACTTTTTTGGCAATCAGATCAAGACCTGAAGCATGAATATTTTCCGTTTAAGAGAGAATGTACCAGACGTTGATGAGAAAGTCGGTTTCGCTATCAAAACAAAATTAAAATTACAAAACATGTATAACTATATAATTTTGCATTTTGAATATCTTGCACAGAAAATCATCATGCATATTGATGTAGAAACTACTAGCCTATACACCTGTTGCGTGTATATATATATATATATGTGGTGTGTGTGTGTGTGTGTGGTGTGTGTGTGTGTATGTGTGTGTGTGTATATACATATATATACATATACATATATATACATATATACATATATATATATATATATATATATACATATATATATACATATATATATATATATATATGTGGTGTGTGTGTGTGTACATAAATATATATATATGTATATATATATAGTTAATTCAAACAAGAAAGCACAAAAAACACAACAACGCGAGGACGTGTAACAAATATATTAATTTTGGGACGCTCAGGAAAGACGGAAAGAAGGAGGGTTTAACGTTTCGAGCGGAGCTCTTCGTCGGAAACATAGGAGAAGGAGAGATCCAGAGAAGGGAAGACAGAGGGAAAAGAATCGCCAACGGTACACATGAGGTCACATACTTGGAAAAGGATGTGTGGCGTTCGATCATATAATAATATAAATAATATATAAATATATGCATATATTCATACATATATGTACATACCTACATATATATGTATATATACATGCTTATATGGGTACAGGTCATCAAAAAACGTTGAATACGATGAGAAACGAAAACATAAAACAAAAACATAGAAACTAACTTTTTTTCAAATAACGAAAAAACAGAGAAACGAGACATACAACATAAAGAATATTCTCCTTCTTCAGTTGTCCCTATTTCATCTACTCCGCCTTTTCCGAAGGCAAGGCCAAGATGCGACTTTGTTGAAACAGTCCTTCCCGCAAAACAAATTAAATAAAATTTGGGATTTTTTGCGGAGGGTGAAAGTGGTAACAAGAGCAGGACAGTGAGAACAAAACAGTAAAAACAATAAAAAAGTAAAAACAGTAAAAGACAGAACAAAGAGAACAAAACAGTAAAAACAAACGATGAGGGTTGTTAAGCCAAGAGGATGGAAAAATTATTCTGAACGTTTAAGGAGATGAGCTTATGAAGAGACAGGAAGGTAGTAGTCGGAAAGATGGCTTCCCTCTGACCACGTGTCAGCGATGAGAGAGTCGGTGAGGAGGAGTGAGAGAGAGGGAACGGTGAAGGGGAGAGGAGAAGAATAGGGAAAAGTGGGAGAGAAAACCAGAATGGATGAAGAACAAGAGAGCCCACCCTTTCCTATTCTTCTCCTCTCTCTTCAGGATTCATTTCATATTAAACATCCCATCAGATCTAAAACAGAACGTCGATACATTTAACAGAGTACTCTCCTGAATACTTGACCTAACTTTAGTCTTGTTTTTCACGTATTTTGCTACCGTGGACGTTGCAAACCTTAATGTTCTGCAATATGGCTGTGTTACATTCACACTTCAAATCTTTATAACAACATAATCTCTTTACTACTCCCCTTTTAGCTTTATTGCCTTCACTTCGACTTGATAGCATCATTCCGTTCGTCCTATGTATATTCACAAAAGCACATTTAGGCGATCCTACGGTTTAACTCGACAACACGATAACAAAACCTCCCTTGTTTCCGTGACAACTCGACAATTCACTTCGGATATCTTCGTGACCTCCGTGACAGCTTCTGTGACAGCGGCTAAAATGGGAGGAGGAGGAGAAGAAAACTAATGGAAGAGCAAGCACGCTCATACAACCCATTAGCTTTCTCCTCCTCCTCCCATTTTAGTAGCTGTCACGGAGGTCATGAAGATATCCGAAGTGAATTGTCGAGTTGTCACGGAAACAAGCGAGGTTTTGTTATCGTTTTGTCGAGTTAAACCGAAGGATCGCCCACATTTATGCAAACTGTCTTGATTGGTGCTGCAAAATAAGTTTAAATATTTCTTGCAATGGAATTTTAACACTTTGTGAAGTATTTTTAGATCAGTGATGATAGTAGCTGTCATCGTGTAATTCTAGCAGCTAGGCGCACTGGTATTGACTGCTACGATCACACCGACCTGCTTAAAGCCTGAGCTACTTACTACTAGTGGCTAACAGAGACAGTTCTATATATAGACAATGCTTATATCACGGAAAAGGGCGTGAAATACAAATTGTTAAAGACATCCGGGCTTAACGGAGATGGGAGTGGTCAGTTCTTTGTCGACGTCATCAATAATTGAGCGAACCACTTTCATATTGATACAGTGATTTCTGCCAGAGATGGGATTGGTCAGTTGTCAGCTGATATCGTCAATCTCTAACAAAGTCTTGGTCGTTTGAACATAGCAATCGATTCCTGGGTGTTTGGAACTCTGCCAAATATTTCTCCTACAAATTTTGCGCTATGTATTATATAATTATGATTGCATTATTCTTCCAACCAGATCAAATTAGATATATTTTTGCTTATGTATAGGAAATAAAAGGGAATATTAAATATAACCAATTATTATTGTTGCACCTAATAAGTATTACAGAAGAACAGAATAATTATTACAAAAAAAAAACAGAATTTAAACGTATATTATAACGTTAAAACTGCCACTACGAAAAACAGCAGTCTTATTTTATTATACAATATCACTTAGTTGGAAGTTTACATAAATGTTTTTTATTATTGTGAATATACGTGTTTTTGTGTTTAACAAAGGCGATTATATAATGTAAATAATATCTCATGTTAGTGTGTTATAAAGAAATCTGTACATAATCTATACTAGCAGATGAAAGACCATCAGTAGAGAGGAAAAAACAAACAATTGATCTTATTAATTTTCAGCACGTGCGCGCGCGCTTACATGAAGTCACTATGCTCGTCTGGAAAAAAACTTGCGTAGAAATCTCAAGTAGGCATTTTAGCCTCATCATCATCATCATCATATCTAAATCGTAATTACAGGGGATGTGGGTTCGAGTTCCATCATTCCGCGCGCGTGTGTGTGTGTGTGTGTGTGTATGTGTGTGTGTGTGTGTGTGTATGTGTGTGTGTTGGTGTGTGTGTGTGTGTGTGGTGTGTGTGTGTTGTGTGTGTGTGTGAAATAATTTCTGAAATAAAAAAAAATACATTTTGTTTTCTCCTTGCAGTGGGACCTGGTTTGTGAGAAGTCGGCATTGGGACCATTTACTCAAACGATGCAAACCATTGGAATGACTCTTGGAGCGATGCTAGTGCCAACCTTTGCAGACAGATATGGACGTAAACCTGTGATAATAATTTGCCAGTTGTTACTAGGAGCAGCGTCTTTTGGTGTGAGGTTTTCACCGAATTTTCAAATATTCACAGGTTTAAAAGTTTTTGTGGGATTTTTTCAACAGGTAAAAATATTTAAATTCAATTATCCAATATATTGTCGTTGCCCTATTATCACTAATGCCATTAAATTCCTTGTTATAAACCGTCATTTTCTTCACAGCCATCTGTCTTAATAAGATTGTAACATTTTTCCTTTTTTTTTTTTTTTTTGTCTTTGGTCAGTAAGTGTTATTTCCTATTTGCTTCTATCTGGAAATCAAAGGAAATGACTACTATTCCCTTCATACTTTGCCTTTGTCACCTGGACATCAATGTTTTGAAACTGACCTATTTTTCGTGACATTTCAGACAGATTCGGAAACATCGTTATAACAAATGTTAACCTCTTGAGCATGTCCCTTAGTGGCTGACAATATATGTATCCCTGAGGATGAGCAGGAGTAGTGGGAGAATCATCATATCCATGAGTTGAGAGGAATTCTTTGGGATTTGAATAAACGTTACAAAAGCAAAGTTTGAAAGAATTAGTAGCTATATTTCATACTTTCTATGAATAAGCAAATAGGAAATAACAATTGCTACCCAAGAACAAAAATCGTGTCACACACGCATTTAGCTAAAGACAATGTAAGTCATAGTAAACAGAATGATTACTCTTACTCTTTTACTCTTTTACTTGTTTCAGTCATTTGACTGCGGCCATGCTGGAGCACCGCCTTTAATCGAGCAATTCGACCCCGGGACTTATTCTTTGTAAGCCCAGTACTTATTCTATCGGTCTCTTTTGCCGAACCGCTAAGTGACGGGGACATAAACACATCAGCATCGGTTGTCAAGCAATGCTAGGGGGACAAGCACAAACATACACGCACACATATATAAACATATATATATACATATATACGACAGGCTTCTTTCAGTTTCCGTCTACCAAATCCACTCACAAGGCTTTGGTCGGCCCCGAGGCTATAGTAGAAGACACTTGCCCAAGGTTCCACGCAGTGGGACTGAACCCGGAACCATGTGGTTGGTAAACAAGCTACTTACCACACAGCCACTCCTGCGCCTATAATTACCAACATTTTATGCAGGAAATGAAACACTTTAAGCCAACAATGCTTTTTCTACCACTGAAAAACTTCTCAGTCAATAGAAACAGACATGAAAAGGTTAACTGTGCTGACGTCTCAATGTTTTGAAATTATCTCCTTATTTTCTTTGATAGTCGCTAGGTTTCAGTTTCGTTTCTTCAACAAAAAAGCAAATTTCAAGTCATTAAATTCAATTACCCAATAAATCATCTTCGTCCCTATTGTCACTAATTCTGCATATATCCCCCAGTAAATCACCCTTTAACCTATTGACCCATATAGTCTTATAACATTGAACCAATTATAATTTCGTTTGCCGCTTTGGTTCTCATACAGTCTGTGACAGATATATATTATTAGTTTAACCCTTTCGTTACCGTATTTATTTTTGAGATGCTCTGAGTTTCTTTCAATTATTTTAAATATAACGAAGAATTTAGTAAAATGACTTAGTTATCATTAAGCTAGTGTTAGGAACATAACTCGTGACTAATATTTGGAGGAAAATTTTAATTCAAAACTTATGAAAACAAAACATTTGTACTACAGAGCCAGAGCCGGTTTCAGCCGGATTGGTAACGAAAGGGTTTGGCCGACTGGCATGAATTTAGATTTTACTGCGCATTCATGAATTGGCTTCTATTTATCATTTATCCATATTGAAAATGTATTAATTTTAGTTCTGTACGAACTAAACAAAAGAAGTACTGAAGATATTTAAACCTTAATGATGGATTTTTAAGAGAACGTCTTATCTGTTTCATTTTAGTCCCGATAAGCGAAATAATTTGAGTCAGATTTGTTTATCCAGAGGCCACATTCGAACTATATCTCCAACATTAGGTATAGCACAACTAGATCATTTTAACTGGCATGGGTTTTGGAATTCCAGAAAGCAAGTGCCAAATCCACTGACCTTTCTTAGTTGACTATGACCCTATAAGTCTAAGTAATGTCCAGTTTAGAATGCACGAGTTTGATCATAACGAGAATCACCAGCATAGTGTCTCCATAATACCAGAAATTCATACATTATTCAGTTGAAGTAATAATATATGAGCTAAGTATACAGAAACAGTGGCAAAGAACATGTGTAGATGGACCAAATATACAATTACATCACCATGAAGCGACCATGTACAATCTGTTTCCGGTGATTTTTCATGAGAACACAACCATTTGTACGACTCCTCAAAACTTACATCTTTACTAATACCTATTTCTTTACTACCCACAAGGGGCTGAACACAGAGAGGACAAACAAGGACAGACACACGGATTAATTCGATTATATCGATCCCAGTACGTAACTGGTACTTAATTTATCGACCCCGAAAGGATGAAAGGCAAAGTCGACCTCGGCGGAATTTGAACTCAGAACGTAACGGCAGACGAAATACGGCTACGCATTTCGCTCGGCGTGCTAACGTTTCTGCCAGCTCGCCGCCTTATCTTTGTTAATACCAGGGCTAAAAATATTATATTAGGGAGGCTCCGGCACTTTAAGTCCTGAGCTCAAATCTCGCCGAGGTCAGTTTTGTCTTTCATCTCTGTGGGGCCGGTTGAATGAAGTATCTGAGACCGATGGTCACATCTAACCCTCTCCCCTCAAATTTACTGTAATTAAATTGTACGTTTCCACAGGAGACACAAATGTATTTTAATGAGTTTCGAGATACGTTAAGTCTGCTGACACCAACGTAACGAGGTAACCTCTACGTGGTCTCTCAACCAGCAAAATATTGCAGCTAAAATCTCCGTCGAACAAACTTAGGCGCTACCGTATTGAAAATGAATTGACGCATTTGATAATGTAGCGCTAGTCAAGCAGCCCCTGAAAAAGAATGAGACGTAACCCTATTGATCTGCTCATTCAGTGTTTGCCTTGGAATAATCAACAAGAATAGCATATAACATAAGCTAGCTGATACCGAACCTGACACGTTTGAAATATCAATAATTCTACTGTACATACATCAGTATTATCCCGTTACTCAATACATTTACTAATTGCAAATATAATTATTGATCTGACGCAGCCCTCCACTCCTCACTTCACTTCTTTCAAACCTTAAGTGTATACAACAAATAATCCCCCAATTCTCTCCAAAGATCTGCAAAATACTGGTGAATGAAATTGGTGTCTGTTGTTTTACATACCTCTCTGTTTGACTCAAACTGGTTAGTAATAAACACTTCTTTTAATTAGGAATTACTTACTATACTGTCTCTTATTCTCTGTGATTGCATTCCTATCATAATTAACAGATAGTCTTCTAATTGAAACTTTTAAAGTAAGCAAAATAACGAGTCGGGGTAATGCCTGACTCCACAGTCTTATCTGTGACGATTTTTTGCACATCAACACTAGTATTCTACTGATTCTTATTTCATCGACCTCGATACATTGAAAGGCAAAGTAGACCTCGGCAGAATTTGACTTCAAAACTTAAAAACGGGTGAAATACCGCTAAGCATTTTGTCCAGCGTGCTAACGATTCTTTTCTACTCTAGGCACAAGACCCGGAATTTGGGGGGTGGGGGCTAGTCGATTAGATCGACCCCGATACGCAACTGGTACTTAATTTATCGACCCCGAAAGGATGAAAGGCGAGGTCGACCTCGGCGGAATTTGAACTCAGAACGTTAAGGCAGACGAAATATCGCTAAGCATTTCGCCCGGCGTGCTAACGATTCTTATTTCTTTATTGCCCACAAAGGGCTAAACATAGAGGTGACAAAAAAGGACAGACAAAGAGATTAAGTCGATTACATCGACCCCAGTGTGTAACTGGTATTTAATTTATCGACCCCGAAAGGATGAAAGGCAAAGTCGACCTCGGCGGAATTTGAACTCAGAACGTAGCGGCGGCACACGAAATACCTATTTCTTTACTACCCACAAGGGGCTAAACACAGAGAGGACAAACAAGGACAGACAAAGGGATTAAGTCGGTCATATCGACCTCAGTGCGTAACTGGTACTTATTTAATCGACCCCGAAAGGTTGAAAGGCAAAGTTGACTTCGACGGAATTTGAACTCAGAACGTAGCGGCAGACGAAATACTGCTGAGCATTTCGCCCGGCATGCTAACGATTCTGTCAGCTCGCTGCCTTTCTATACGTGTGATAATACGACACTATCATAACTTCATTCAAAAGGTGAGTTCGATAATTTCTTGAAATGTAAATGGAATTAGTAACGTTGTTCTTAATTAAACATAAAGAAGTAATCATTATTAACGTATATGATTTATATATTTGCCTGTAGGCTGCGATATGGTGTGGTGGAGATGACTCCATCAAAGCGTTGGGTGTTAAAAACCTGAATGTCATGGACTGGCGAGACAACTTACCCCAGATCCCTTTCAAGAGTGATGGACATCGATGTTTCGCTATTTTTGTGTGGCCTATCAAACATAACGCACTTGAACCGAATCCACGATTTATATGAATATAATGTAAAAACTATGTACCGGTATGCCCCGACAATGCATACGTAAGAATAAATTCATATATGAAATAGAAGCAGCGCTAGTGCAATAATCTTTATCAACCACGCATACTTAACATTTATGAGTTGTGTTTTCCGGTAGTCTGCAACTGGGGTGATGAAGACTCCTCCATCAAAACGCCGAGTGTTAAAATACCTGAAAGTCATGGACAGGCGAGGCAACTCATCCCAGATCCCATTCAGAGGTGATGGACATCGATGTTTCGCCATATTTGAATGAAGAACTAATTAAAAAAATATGAAATGTTTAAGCTCAAATATTATATTAAGCTCAAATACAGCGATGTCTTCCATATAACATATTTGAAATTTTTCTTATACGTATCGGTGTGTGCGTGTGTGTTGACGGCGAAGTGCCAGAATCTTTAGGGCATGGGATCAGGTACCTCGAGCATTTTTCCGGTTTTGCTGCGCTCTGAGTTCAAATCATACTGAAGTTATCTTTTCTTTTCATCATCTCGGGATCGATAAAATAATCTGTCCAAGTCTGTAGTTTTGCGGTATTTGTTGTTGTAATATTTGTTCTGGCATTCTGCATTCTAAGTTTTTTACTGCTACACTTATTCCGTTGCCTAGCTTATCACCACTACTAGGTCCTTGGATGTCTTCAACAGAGTCCACTCAGTTACAAGCATTCAAGCTATGCCGCTATTTTGAGAGTACCGTTCTTCCTATATGCCATCAGCCTTGAAGTCTCTGTAGAAATAAAATTCGCTGGCCTTCTCTCCTTGACTAAAAAAGAAGAAACTGTCAGATTAAATATTTTCCATTAATTACTTGATAGGAGTCGGCAAACTATAGAACCGTTAGCGAATAGGACAAAATCATTAGTGTCATTTCTTCCGGCTCTTTACATTCCAGGTTAGAATTCCGCCGGGGTTGTCTTTGTTTGTCATCAGTTCGCGGTCGATAAAATAAGTACCTGTGGAACACTAGGGTCGATGTAAACTACTTACCCTCTACCTTAGAATTGCTGGCACTATGCTAAATTTATGATTATTTTTCATTGGGTCACGTTTCTTTTTGTGGGGAAGTAGTCAAGGAATGGCCAATTAAACTTAACATTAACCTTTTATAAATGATACTAAATACATAAGCTACGTCGCTGATGTCATACGGATTTTATAAACTTTCGAGAAATTATGAGATAATCCTTTTTTTTTTGTTATTTGTTTGTTTGTTTTTTTCTTGGATCAGTGGATCTCGAAGCACATAAAGCTATACATAATACCATGTAAATTATCAAATTGAAAAACTCTTTTGGACAGAAAAAAACACTAGCAACCATCGAATTTTTCTATTTATAAGCGTTTTCTTTTTCAACCCAATATGTACATTTATAGCTTTGTACGCTTCGAGATCCACCGTCCCAACGACTTATTTCGTTTATTTAACTCAACCTTTATATGTATCGGTATTTCAGGGTATCGCAGTTCCTGCCCAAAACATTGCCATTGAATTATTTTCAACCGAACATCGTGCAGTCATTGCTACGTTATATGGATTTAACTGGGTTACTGGTTGTTTTTTCCTGGTACTACAAGCTTACTTGTTTTCCTCTTATGGATGGAGGGCTACTGCTTTATCTATCGCATGTAACAGCGTAGTTGTCATCCTCAACATCTTGTAAGTTTGATGTACAAATTTTGTTTGGGTTTTTTTTTTGGTTTTTTAATATTTACTGCGTAATTAAGGTGGTGAGCAAGCAGAATCGTTAGTACATCAGGTAGAATGCTTAGCGGCATTAACTAAGTCTTAGTTGCCTTGCGTTTGCGAACATCTCTTCCAAAATCAACGGGAAGGAGAATATATTACTCTTACTCTTTACTCTTTTACTCTTTTACTTGTTTCAGTCATTTGACTGCGGCCATGCTGGAGCACCGCCTTTAGTCGAGCAAATCGACCCCGGGACTTATTCTTTGTAAGCCCAGTACTTATTCTATCGGTCTCTTTTGCCGAACCGCTAAGTGACGGGGACGTAAACACACCAGCATCGGTTGTCAAGCAATGCTAGGGGGACAAACACAGACACACAAACACTTATATATATATACATATATACGACAGGCTTCTTTCAGTTTCCGTCTACCAAATCCACTCACAAGGCATTGGTCGGCCCGGGGCTATAGCAGAAGACACTTGCCGAAGATGCCACGCAGTGGGACTGAACCCGGAACCATGTGGTTGGTTAGCAAGCTACTTACCACACAGCCACTATGGACAATAACACTGAAACCTGCAGCTCCTCTATCCTACCTCAATTGTCAATTAACGTCAATACCAATAATTATTGGTACGCTTGGTTATCTTAGTAAATGTCTAAGCTACAATCTGGAAAAAACTGAAATTTTCAAGCAACGAAAAAGACCAGATTATATGAACTTTACAAAAACAATCTGTAAGTACCGTAAATCCTCGAGTATAGTCCGCCCTTGAGTATAATACGCAGGGGATTTTTAGGGGGCTGTAACTCTGAAAGACCTAAACCTTGTGTATAATACGCACCCCTTCTCTAACTTGAGTCAAGGAGGTCTGTATAACGTCCCTGGTTTGTAAAAATGTATACGGTAACGTCCTTTATTATTATTGTATATATAACATAATGCAAACGTGTAGCTTTTTTGTGCATTTTGTTTGCAGAAAATAAAGAAATAACAGTAATAACAGTAATAACGTTTAATAAATGTTGCTTACTGCAAGTTATGGATGATTTTTATGACTTCATTGCTTTCAGGCTTTGCTTCAGGTATTTTCACGCCCGTCATCACAAAATGCGTCTGAATAAATATTGCCGGACAGCAAATAGAGACTTGGACATTGCTTAGAAAATAATTTTCATTTTTAACCTCGTATATAGTACGCACTAGGGATTTTGACCTTTAAATTTTGTGGGGAAAAATGCGGATTATACTCGAGGATTTACGGTAAAACAGTAATGATATGCGAGACTTTCCTAAAGTTCGATATGTAGAAATGATCGTTGTGGTTATTCAAATTCCAGTGATAGAACTTTTGTCTCTTTATTAGAAACCAGCTCCCTCCTTCTAGGAAGAACACTAATAAATAAATGCAAAATGAAAGGCGTACATACACACATAAACGTATACAAACAAACATACACATACACATACATACGCCGCACAAACAAAGACCGCAAAGAATATTTGTTCCGACTCCTTACGTTCAAAGTTCAAATCTTGCTGAGGTCAACTTTGCTTTTGATCTCTCCGGGGTCAATAAAATAGAGTGCTGGTCAAGTGATGAGATCGATGGTATCAACTAATCATTTTCCCTCAAAGCTACTAGCCTTGCACCAAAATTTTAAAGTCTTCCTCCTCCTCCTCCTTCTTCTTCCCCTTCTTCTTCTCCATCTTCTTCTTCTTCTTCTTCTTCTTCTTCTTCTTCTTCTTCTTCTTCTTCTTCTTCTTCTTCTTCATCTTCTTCTTTGTATCGTATCTCGTCCTTTGATATTACTCTCCATGCCTTGGGCCCCCGTGGCCAATAAAAGAAATTATCATCACCATCATCATCATCATCGTCATTATTATTATTATTATTATTATTATTCAGTAGTTTTATTTTTATAGCGTGCTTTCACTTCACTACCGAGCGCAGCTCTGTGTGCCTTGGGTATGTGTAGTGATTTGTTGTGGTGCTCTGATGGCTACTGTATTGAAAGTGTTTTGCGTAGGATGTGTGCAGTGCCCAGTAGTGCAATTTTCTGTATGTTATATGTGTTTGTAAGTCCTGGTGTTTTTGTTATGTATTTGTCTGAATATTTTTTACCATACCTAATGCGCTATTATTATTATTATTATTATATTTTATTATTATTATTATTATTATCATTATTATTATTATTATTATTATTATTATTATTATTATTATTATTATTATTATTATATATTATTATTATTATTATTATTATTATTATTATCATTATTATTATTGTTATTGTTGTTATTCATCTATCTCATATTTCAGTTTCATGGAAGAATCCTTACGTTGGCTTTTCGCGAAAGGTTATTTAGACAGAGCTGAGTCACTAATCAAAAAGGCTGCCAAAACGAATAATCTAGATTTTGACGCTATCTGGAATACCCACGTCGCAGGAGCTACCGAACTCATACCTGTTCCGGAGAAAGAAGCTCCACCTGAAGAAATTTCCCTGCATTCCGAAACACCCATTCCTGTTGTTCATCAAGACAATGAAAGCAGTTCGTTTATCAATGGCAACACAACAACAGCTCCTGAATATGATGCAGAATTTCATGTAGAAAGAAGACTGTCAGTAATGCCTGAAGACACAAGAGTTTGGGTATTATTTACCAATCCCACGTTATGTCTCATCATGTGCATTAATTTGTATTGCTGGTAAGTAATCACTTTGTTCGCCGCACCAAACTTAGTTCTTAAGCAGTTTGAATTTGCGGTTTCTAATTACTACATGGCCGACTAACTGCAATGCAAAGAAGATGAAGTGTGTGTGTGTGTGTGTGTGTGTGTGTGTGTGTGTGTGGTGTGTGTGTGTGTGTTGTGTGTGTGTGTGTGTGTGTGTGTGTGCTGGCTATATGCGACATCAGAGTTTGAAGAGATGCTGATATTCCATGTACCATAACAACGAGAGTTGCCTTGTTTGCGGTGACCGGACGCCTACTACTGATGATGTCCAGTAGAATGAAATCACGGGATATGGGAGTTCCAACGCCCATAATAGATGATTCTCGTCTACTACGATCTATTTTTGTGCTTTATACAACAAACGTTTATATGACAGACTCTCTCAAGGCTAATAAGGCAATATTCGGAGTTCTAACAAGATATCACATTAAATTGGATATCAAGTTTGCCTTATATACATACATACATACATACACACATACATACATACATACATACATACATACATACATACATACATACATACATACATACATACATACATATATAGATATATAACTAGGGAAAAGATTTAACAAATGTCTTTTTATCGCTAGCTTTGAAAGCCACATGATTGCACACAACGCCAATTTTCATTATTCTGCATTACATTTAACAAAGGCGAAACACAATTATTTCCAATATATTTATTCTGCGCTATCAAAGAACTTATTAGGTTTCTTTGACAAAGAAACCAGTCCGAAAAGCTCGACTCCTCTTCCTCGCAATTTACAAAGTAAACAAAAATTTCACAAAGTAAACTTTTTGTGCATTTCTTTATATTTTCTTAATAATTCTTTCGTTAATAGTTTGGCTGATAAAAGGCGGCAAGCTGACAGAATGGCACTTTGGGTAGAATGCTTAGCAGCATTTCGTCTGCCTTTACGTTCTGAATTCAAATTCTGCCGTGGTAGACTTTACCTTTCATCCTCTAGGGGTCGATAAGATAAGTACTTGTTGAGGACTCGGGTAGGTGTAATCGACTTGGGGTCGATAAGATAAGTACTAGTTGAGGACTAGGGTAGGTGTAATCGGCTTATCCCCACCCACGAAATTGGTGGCCTTGTATCAAAACTTGAAATCAATATTTTAGGAGAGTAAAGGCGGTGAGCTGGCAGAATCGTTAACACGTTGGGCAAAATTCTTAGCGGCAAAATTCATCAGCAAAAATTACTTTAGGAACGAGAACCCAGGGTTGGGTTCAAAATTCTACCAGGACGCCTGATGAAGGCTGGAGAGTAACTCAACCGAAACGTTGTGTTAACAACAAACAAGACAAGGACACATATCTGTCCAAGGTGAATAATGTAAATAATGTGCACTTTGTATATTATAAAACATTGCGACTAATCTCTATCTTGATTTGTTCTTTTAGGTTCATAGCTTCGCTATCATATTATGGATTGTATCTTACATCAGGATCTTTGGAAGGAAGCCATTACTTAAACTTCTTCCTTAATTCTTTTTGCGAAATGTTAGCAATGAGCACGTTGTGGAAAGGTTTTGAATGGTACGTACAAAATTACTGTTTTTGCTTATTCATTATGTCCTACTGCTGCCTATCTGAAAGGAACTTGTGTAATACAAGCCCATTAATTAATTGATTAATTAATTAATTAATTTGTTGATTAATTAATTAACTAATTAATTGATCGAGTAATTAATTAATTAATTTTAAATGACTTGGCCTTTGAAAGAAAAATAATGCCCATAACATTTTCGAAAGGAATAAACGAAATTCTCCACGGATCCAAAACTTGCCCCGAACACTTACAATAGATTGAACTCCAATAAAGGTGCCTATGGGCCAACTAATGTGTTATACTGAATATTAAGTTGACCACTCCCTAAAAATAGCAACGCTCTCCCAAACGGGCCTCTACCGTTTCTGTCAACCAAATTTTATTCCCAAAGCTTTGATCAACTCGGAGCTATAGTAGAAGACACTCAAGGTGTCACTCGTTTTGTATTTATTCAAACTAACCTTTGACATTTTCTTTTCTCTTTACAATAGGTTCGGGCGAAAGAAGACTCTAATATTTCACTTTACAATCGGATCATTATCATTGATCGCTACTACTGTTTTAAATATCGTCCTAAGTAAGTGTTGGCCACTATAAATTAACAGCAGATTATTTCTAATCCTGGGAAAGATAAACCAGATCTAAATCTAACGACAAAACACTGACCAGATCGCTCGGCAACATTTTTTATCTTTTGTTTCCAAAAATAACCCTAAAAAAATTCACCGTATGGGCCGTGGATCATCTGGTACCGGGTTGCAGAGAAAGAGTAATTTTTTTTAATTTTATTACTATTTTACTGACTATGGCAGCCATCAAGGAATTTTTGTATTAAATATTCATTATGTATGTAATGCATACACATGTGGAGGTGCAATGGCCCAGTGGTTAGGGCAGCGGACTCGCGGTCGGAGGATTGCGGTTTCGATTCCCAGACAGGGCGTTGTGTGTGTTTATTGAGCGAAAACACCTGAAAGCTCCACGAGGCTCCGGCAGTGGGGGTGAGGGTGGCGACCCCTGTTGTACTCTTTCGCCCCAACTTTCTCTTACTCTCTCTCTCTACCTGTTTCTTGAGTAACGCTGCGATGGACTGGCGTCCCGTCCAGCTGGGGGGAACACATACGTCATAGAAACCAGGAAACCGGGCCCATGAGCCTGGCTAGGCTTGAAAAGGGCGCATAAAAAATTTTTTTAAATACATACACATACACACACGTGTGTCTGTGTGTGTCTGTGTGTTCGTGCGTGTGTATGTATTATGCATTATATATGTAATAATTAATCGTATATTATGCACTTTATTGTATTTCGTTATGTGTGTGATATCCGGTCCGTGGAAAAATTGTCTTGCATGAAACCAGTCTGTAAGATTTGATGTTTCAGAAAGTAAATTTTTAACCTCAAACAAGTTTTATCTACTAAATTGCCTACATAGTATAAAGGCAGACCAGCTGTGACAAACCTACTAAAACAGACTGAACTATCTGTATACCTGTTTGCTAATAAGTGCATTTAAACGTTGGCGGTTTTATATATAATATACAAATGTGTGTGCGCGCGCACGCGTGAGTGTGTATGAAAATTAATAAAACAAGATGAGAATGAACAGGCTTTAGTTACAATTGTCAGCCATTGTTTCTGTGCACGAATTCTGCAGACACTAACGGATTTCTACATATATATCCAGTAAAAGGAGTAATCCAGCTATAAGATGGCATATGGTAGCCGATAACCGCATATGAGCTTTGAAATACACGCTATGAGGTTATTGTGCATATGATATTACATATGTGTATGTATATATAAATATATATATATATATATATATATATATATATATATATATATATATATATATATATATATATATATATATATATATATACATGTCTGTGTGTGTGAGAGAGAGAGGAGAGAGAGAGCGTTTGTGTACTTTTGTGTGTATATCGTTTTATTAAATTTCTACCACCTGTTTGTCGTTTAAGGAATGACTGATTAAACAGTTTGAAATCAATAAAAAATAGCCATTTCTCTATTTCTCTCTCTCTTTCTCTCTCTCTCTCCCCCTCACTTCCTTTCTCTCTCTCTCCCTCCCTCATTCCTCTCTTTCTCTAAAGATATATATATATATATTATATATATATATATATATGCATGTATATATATATATTTATGCATAGATATATACATGCATAGATATATATACATATATACATATATATATATACATACAGACAAACATACACACATACATACATACACACACATACACACACACACATATATACATATATATACATATATATATATATTCCTCTCTTGATCACTCCTCTACTGATGATGGCTCTTCTAATCTTGTTCTGTCGTTATTAATTCTTTATAATATCTTTTTCTGAAATCATTTTGGATATTTCATGTCATCTGGCAAAATTTATTGCCTTCTTTGAATCAGTACAAACATAATTGGTGAATATAAATGACGAAGTGTTTTAGATATTGCTTTCATTTTGACGAAGGAAGATTAAATAAGATATTGAGACAATCATGACTTTCCTTGTTACATTAACTACGTAAAGAAAGCTCATTATGAGGTTGAATTATGTATTAGCCATACTAGGCTACAATAGATATCGTTTACCTTTTGACCATCTACACACCTTAATATTTGTTTTTTATCATCGGTTGAATTTGCGATGGTGGAGTAAGTATATGAGTACATTTGCACGTCGTTGCTACTATACAAGATGTTCTCAGTCCTAATCTACTGCTCTCCCAGCAACTCATGTTGTCTTTCAATCGTTCGTACCACAAGTTTAGATGGATGTCAAAACAGATATCACAATTTCCGAGAGTGTTATCGATGACAGACTTGCCTTTACTGTCTGAGAAAAAAAAACACAAAACACAATTCTTCTCATCATTTTAAAGCCAAAACCATCATTTTTATTGATGCATTATGTGGTCAGGCCTCAGGCCTATACCCAGGGCTATAGACCATCATGAAACTGTTAGATTATGTGTATATTTAATCGTCAGGCATTCTGTCATAATTTCAGGGAACTGCTACATCATTTGCTAAAACACAAAACTAGGTAAGACGATAATGTAAACAGACCGTTTCGGAGTCTACCACGAATATCACCTTCGACTTTCACATGCAATTTATAGGTGTTCATAATGATAGATGGCTTCGTGGATAAGATACCGGAGACACGGTCTTGAAACCGAGAGATCAATAATTCGTATCTTGTTGCTACATTTAAGTTGTAACTGTCACTAAGACACAAAGCTCTGGAATGCCTAGTTTACCTAACTATAAATGTGTGCCAAATAGCTAATGAATTCGGTTCATTTATTAAAATAAAACCAGAATAAATTCTGAACATTGTCTTCCTTGTAACTAGAAACAGAGCACCAATATTTCAGTAGAAACCTTAAAAGGAACAAAAGTAATATTCATATGTTTTTCTTTTGAAATTAGCAGCGTAACTAAAATAAAATGACTTCTATCGACAATTTAGACCATGTTTCAGCCTCATACAACATTTCTTCTACATACTGACTTATTATTTGAGAGTGGAACATGCTGTGTTATTGAGTATATGTTCAATATCTTATATCTCTCAAATATTGCTGTGCTATGTCCATGGTACTGTTAATAATGTAGTTTCATCTAGATGGAAGTTAGTTTCGGTACAGTTTATTATTAAAACGACGTGGTTGGTGTATCATTAATGATTGTCCCATTCAGTACTTCTCAAAATAACCGATATCATATCCCTTGAGAATGATGGGGAATTTTAAACGGATATAGAGAATGAAGGGTATGTGGTAGGGAGAAGTGATAAATGCATCTGTGCACTTTTTGGTTTTGTTTTGTTTTTTAATGTTTTTCCTCTATTGAAAAAAAATATGTTTTTAAATTTGAAATGTAATGTTCTGATAAACTGTTTGTTGGCTACAATCACAGCAATGATAGCCACAATAATAACAAACAGCCACAACTACCGTATTTTTTAGACCAAAATTTACAGCCAAAGAAAGACAGATTGACTTATACACCAAGATGACTTTGGAAGACCAAAACTTCCATGTGAAATGCAGCAAGATTTGGAAAGATAATGATGACATTTGAATGTTTGCGCTAACATGTTTACGCTATAAAATACGACTTATATGCCGGAAAATACGTTATAACTAAGTCAACAATAATAGGCTTTGAAGTAAGAATAATACGGTTATTCTGTTATAAGTAGGAGTCACCTGCATCAAAGAAGTACCCAAACTAAATTACACTGGTCTGTTATTACGTATATGTAATCTAAAAATGATGGGGCACTGATTTGTTGCAAAAGGAGATTGAAAATGTTAAAATAAAAGAGGTGATATTTTAAAATATGTGAGGTATATTTGCCATCTCAATATGGCTAACCACTAAGGGTGGGTGTTACTGTAGCTTGTAGCCCCAGGAGAACATCGTCTCCAGCTGGCTTTAGGCACACTTTCTGTGCCCTTAAGGTATTTGCAAAAGGAGGTCAAATAACTTAAGGGCACAGAAAGTGTGCCTAAAGCCAGCTGGAGGAGATGTTCTCCTGAGGCTACAAGCTACAGTAACACCCACCCTTAGTGGTTAGCCATATTGAGATGGCAAATATACCTCACATTGTCATGCAGTTACTGTTTATACCTCGTTCAGAGATTTATTATTATTTTTAAATAATTTGAGAAGTATTACTGGTTTCATTGGTCTGTGCTTCGTTACTTACACTGAGTTAAACAAAAAAAAACGAAACTAGCAAAATTAGATTTTCTTTCCTCCAAGTTTGTAAACCTGTACTAATTTATGCTTGTCTCCACTTTTTGCCATTCCAGGTAAAAACAGTAGCTTACGTATACTGATTTCAGTTGCCTCGTTTTTGGGTATGTTTGGCATCTCTGGGGCTTTTGCAGATCTGTGGAGTTACCTGCCAGAATTAATACCTACTGATCACAGGTGAGTTTTATAAGTTGTGGAAATTTTGTTTCATTATTTTCTTTTAAATACCGTTTCTTCCGGCATACAAGTCGAATTTTTCATACCAATGTTTGCAACCAAAATATGATGGGTCGACTTATACTTAAGAAGACCAAAAACTCCCTGTGGAATGCAGCAGGATTTGGGAAAATATTGAGGATGTTTGAATGTTTACACACACACACACATATATATATATATATATATATATATATATATATATATATATATATATATATATATATATATATATATATACAGACATACATACACACACACATACACACACACATACATATATATATATATATATATATATATATATAAATATTCCTCTCTTGATCACTCCTCTACTGATGATGGCTCTTCTAATCTTGTTCTGTCGTTATTAATTCTTTATAATATCTTTTTCTGAAATCATTTTGGATATTCGTACTGTTTCTATAAAGCCTCTTTTTCTTGGTGGATGGTAGAATCAGTAGAGCATCGAAATATTTACAAGTGGTGTGATGTTTAGTTACATCCATTTACGTTCTGAATAGGTACAATTAAATAAGAGTATTTGGAATTATGAAGAAATTAAAAAATCTGTTCATTCACGGGAGACAGGCGTTGCTGTGTGATAAGAAGTTTGCCTCCGAACCACATACTTACGGGTTGTTTCACAGCGTGGCACCTTGAGCAAGTGTCTTCTCTTATAGTTCCAGGACGGCCGAAACCTTGTGAGTGGATTTGGTAAACGGAAACTGAAAGGCCGTTGTATGTGTTCATGTGTGCTTCTGTTTAAGTTCGACCTCCCAGTGTATGTATGTATTTATGCATGTATGTATAACAGGTATATATCTGTGTATGTGTGAGGTACTGTATGAAGATCCACCGTGTTATCATCCCGTACTCTATAGAACAATTTTCCTTTCATATCTAACATAAAATAAGTTGCAGAATAAATTCTGGGATCGATATAACCTTGAAGGTGGTGGTCTACATCACAGCCGCAGTCGAGAATCTGAGGCCTGTAAAAGAATAATAAATATTTAGAATCTCTATGCTAATCACTGTTGTATTTCGTCACTGGAGAACAACATCACCCTTCAGAGGATTGCATGTTTGTAGCACACTCGATTCATTGAGATAAAGAGACTCTGGGTGTTTCGACCTTATTGTATGTCTCCTCAGCCAAAGCTACTCCGGACCAATGAATTTAACAAGAGTTTTGGGTCTTGTTTGTAGTATATTCAGCGGCAGACAGTAATATTTGCTAATGTTTACGGACCTCTATTCTTTTCTTTCATTCTTTTATTTGCTTCAGTCATTTGACTGCGGCCATGCTGGAGCACCGCCTTTAGTCGAGCAAATCGACCCCAGGACTTATTCTTTGTAAGTCAAGTACTTATTCTATCGTAAACTCTTTTGCCGAACCGCTAAGTTACGAGGACGTAAGCACACCAGCATCGGTTGTCAAGCGATGTTCGGGGGACAAACTCAGACACACAAACATTTACACACACGTACATATATATACATATATACGTCGGGCTTCTTTCAGTTTCCGTCTATCAAATCCACTCACAAGGCTTTGGTCGGCCCGAGGCTATAGTAAAAGACCCTTCCCCAAGGTGTCACGCAGTGGGACTGAACCCGGAACCATGTGGTTGGTAAGCAAGCTACTTATCACACAGCCACTCCTACGCCTATACTTACAAAAAACATTTTCATTTATTTTCATTTATTTTCCCAACGAAGACATTCGATAGAATCGGCTGTAATTAGAAATTTGACTGGGTAGACATTAGATACACACACACACAAACACACATACACAAACACACACGCACACACACACGCACACACACACACACACACACTCACTCACTCACGTTTATTCTTCGTTTGTATAATTAAAACCATTTCTATCAGACTTCATTGCTTTTCTTTCTGAAACAATTTTCCTTTTTTTTAAATTAAAAAAAAACTAAATTAAAAGAAATCAAAGACGTTTTGCCGTAGCAACAACATCAAACACCGACAACAAACAAATGATAACAACAGCAGTTAATGATAATAATAATAATAATAATAATAATAATAATAATAATATTAAAAATAATAATAATAGTAATAGTAATAATAATAATTAAAATAACAATAATAATAATAATAATGATAATAATAATAATAATAATAATAATAATAATAATAATAATAATAATAATGAGGAGGAGGAGGAGGATAATCGGCAAGAAAAACAAATAAAAAAACCAAAGAAAATAAAAAGAATGCAAACAACGACGGTAAACAATGACAAACAAATGATGATGATGATGATGATGATGATGATGATGATGATTTCTTTAACTGGTCGCAAGGGCCCGAGGCATTGAGAACAATATTAGAAGGCGAAATTAAAATTAATAATAATAATAATAATAATAATAATAATAATAAATAATAATAATAATAATAATAATAATAATAATAATTATATATTTATTAACCACAAGGGTATACATTAAGAAAAAACATTATGGACAGTACAGGACAAAACAAAGAATGTCTGTGTGTGTGAGTGTGTGAGTGTTTGTTGTTGTGGGGGGTTTTGCGTATAAACAAGATTAAAAATAGTTTTCAATTAGCAAAAACCACTCCTCTGATACAGCTCATTGGCTATGGTACCGCCTCTGCAATGATTAGAATAATAATAATAATAATAATAATAATAATAATAATAATAATAATAATAATAATAATAATAGTAATAATAATAATAATAATAATAATAATAATAATAATAATAATCCTTTCTACTATAGGCACAAAGCCTGAAAATTGGTGGGGGAGGAGACTAGTCGGTCAGATCGACATCAGTACGCAACTGGTACTTAATTTATCGACCCCGAAAGGATAAAAGGCAAAGTCGATTCCGGTGGAATTTGAACTCAGAGCATAACAACGGGCGAAATAATGCTAAGCTTTTCATCAAGCGTGCTACCAATTCTACCACGTCACCGCCTTCATAATAATACTTTTTACTCTTTTACTCTTTTACTTGTTTCAGTCATTTGACTGCGGCCATGCTGGAGCACTGCCTTTAGTCGAGCAAATCGACCCCAGGACTTATTCTTTGTAAGCCCAGTACTTATTCTATCGGTGTCTTTTTGCCAAATCGCTAAATTACGGGGACGTAAACACACCAGCATCGGTTGTCAAGTGATGTTGGTGGGAACAAACACAGACACACAAACATATATACACACATACATATATATATATATATATATATATATATATATAATATACGACGGGCTTCTTTCAGTTTCCCTCTACCAAATCCGCCCACAAGGCTTTGGTCGGCCCGAGGCTATAGTAGAAGATACTTGCCCAAGGTGCCACGCAGTGGGACTGAACCCGGAACCATGTGGTTCGTAAGCAAGCTACTTACCACACACTCACTCCTAATGATAAGAAGAAGAAGGAGAAGGAGGAGGAGGAGAGGAGAGAAGAAGAAGAAGAAGAGAAGAAGGAGAAGAAGGAGAAGGAGGAAAAGATGAAGGACGAGGAGGAGGAGAAGAAGAAGAAGAAGAAGAAGAAGAAGAAGAAGAAGAAGAAGAAGAAGAGAAGAAGAAGAAGAAGAATAGCAACAACAACAAAAACAGAAACAGCGCCAGCAGCGGCAGACCTCGACAACAAAAATAATAAATCACAAACAATGACAAGCAGACAAAACGGTTTACAACGACAATAAACAACAACAACAAAAGCAAACAAAAACGAAGAAACAAACATATTGATAATAAAATTAATAATAATAATAATAATAACAACAATGATGATGATGATGATGATGATAACAATAATAATAATAATAACAACAATAATGATGATGATGATGATGGTGGTGATGATGATGATGATGATGATGATGATGATGATGATGATGATGATGATAACAATAATAATAATAATAACAACAATAATGATGATGATGATGATGATGATGATGGTGATGATGGTGATGGTAATTAGATCAACAATGACAATAAAAAGACTCTCATCGCTTAGAAGAGGGAGATACAGCTTTAAAAAAATAAGAAATGTGCAAAGACTGGTTGTTGCTATTAAACGATTCTTGTTAGTTTTTCCAATTAAAATGTCAAACTTGATTAGGAAGTCATTGATTTGATATAAGTTTTGTCGATATTATTTTGCTCCACAACCAACCAACCAACCAACCAGCACCGCTCTTATCACCATAATCACCATCGCCATCATAGGACCATCATCATCATCATTATCGTCGTCGTCGATGTCATCATCATCATCATCATCATCATCATCATATCATCATCATTATCGTCGTCGTCGATGTCATCGTCATCATCATCATCATCATCATCATCATCATCATCATTATCATCATCATCATCATTATCGTCGTCGTCGTCGTCGATGTCGTCGTCATCATCGTCATCATCATCGCCACCATTCGCCCCCACTATCCTCCTCCTCCCCCCTCAGCTTTTCTCCTAGTCCACCTACTCCTTTTACTCCTGCTTCGTATCATTAGCAGCAGCGTCGTCATCGTCGTCGTCGTTGTCATCATCTTCATTAGTATCATCATCATCATCATCATTGTCATCATCATTAGTATTCACAGTAGCAGCAGCAGCTAGCCGTTCAAGAATTTGGACCTGGAGATCTCCATTTCCAGCGACTTCGAGGGCCACCTCCCAGTGGTGTCGGGCGTCAAAGAAGAGCCCTCGACAACAACAAGTTTTTTTTCCAAGATCTGGGGTCTCCCGCCCCTAAGCCCTAGACCATCACTTAATCACCCTTACCCATCTTGTTGCTTAACAACAACAACAATAGCAGCAGCATCACCATCGTCATCGTCGTCGTCGTAGTCATCATCATTATTATCATCATCATCATTATCATTCACATCAGCAGCAGCGACAGCAGCAGCAGCAGTAGATTCAATAACAATAACAACAACAGCAGCAACAACAACAACGGCTTCGTTACCATCGTCATCACAAAGCTGCTGCTGTTGACTATGATAATGAGAACGAGAAAAAGAAGGCGGGAGGGAGAGGAGTAGAGGAGGAGGTTGAGGGAGGAGGAGGAGGAGGAGGAGGGCGAGGGCGAGGGCGAGGAGGAAGATGAGGAAGAGAACGAGGAGGAAGAGGACGAGGAGGAAGAGGAGGAAGAGGACGAGGAGGAAGAGGACGAGAGGGAAGAGGAGGACGAGGAGGAAGAGGAAGAGGAAGAGGACGAGGACGAGGAGGAAGAGGAAGAGGAGGAGTGAGGTTGATAGTGTTGATGCTGCTGTTGCTGAACTAGTGGGAGGTGTTTCAGTTGTTGTGGATGGAGGTGGAGCCGTTGAGGGCAGAAGGGGGCAATTTTACGAACAATAATTCTCTCCCTACTACAGGCGCAAAGCAGTGAAATTTTGAGGAAAAGGGGTATAGTCGATTACATCCTCCTACCTACCTGTTTCATCGACGCTTGAAGGGACCTCGAAGGAATTTGATCTCAGAACATAAAACTAGGACAAACGTTACTAAGCAGTTTGTCCGGCAGAGTGGGGATGTGGTGGAGGAGGAGGAGGAGGAGGAGGAGGAAGAAGAAGAAGAAGAAGAAGAAGAAGAGGAAGAAGAGAAATAAGACGAAGAGAAGAAGAAGAAGAAGACGAAGAAGAAGAAGAAGAGCAACAACAACAACAACAACAACAACAGAAGGAGGAGGAGAGGGAGGAGGAGGAGGAGAGATGTACAAAGAATTAGAAAAGAAAAAAACCAAGAAAAAGAGAAGACGAGTTCGAATCCCGCCGACGTCTGATTTGCCTTTCATCTAATCGTGGGGTCGATAAAGTAAGTACCTCTCGAGCACTGAAGTCGATGCAATCGACTAGTCCCCTCCCACAAAATTTCTGGCCTTGTGAAAGAATTATTATTGAGCAGTATTGGCAAAATAATCAGATATACTCAGGAAATCCCTTCTCAAATATGAGGCCATATGCCTTTGTTAAGAAATCAGTAAAGATATTTATTGTTATTTTTCATGTAGTATTCCAGCATACAGTCTAATTAATATTGTGGGCAATAAAGAAATATATATTTCTTTACTACCCACAAGGGGCTAAACATAGAGGGGACAAACAAGGACTGACAAAGGGATTAAGTTGATTAAATCGACCCCAGTGCGTAACTGGTACTTAATTTATCGACCCCGAAAGGATGAAAAGCAAAGTCGACTTCAGTGGAATTTGAACTCAGAACGTAACGGCAGACGAAAAACGACTACGCATTTCGCCCGGCGTGCTAACGCCTCTGCCAGCTCGCCGCCTTAGGGCAATAAAGAAATATATTAAGGCGGCGAGCTAGCAGAATCGTTACCGAAGCGGAGAAAAGTACGTAAAGGCATTTCTTCTGATTTCCCATTCTGAGTTCAAATGCCGCCTAGATCGATTTCGCCTTCCGTGTCGATAAAATAAATACCAGTTGAATACTAAGGGTTGATGTAAGAAATTTACACCCTCTCCCAAAATTGCTAGCCAAAATATGGAACCAATATTAATTCTGCTAATTAAAAGTGGCGAGGTGGCAGAGTCGTTAGCACGACAGGCAAGCTGCGAAGCGGTATTTCGGCGAGCTGGCAGAAACGTTAGCACGCCGCGCGAGATGCTTTGCGGTATTTCGTCTAGCGCTACGTTCTGAGTTCAAATTCCGCCGAGGTCGACTTTCATCTTTTCGAGGTCGATAAATTAAGTACCAGTGACGCACTGGGGTCGATATAATCGACTTGATCCCTTTGTCTGTCCTTGTTTGTCCCCTCTGTGTTTAGCCCCTTGTGGGTAGTAAAGAAATAGGTATTTCGTCTAGCGCTACGTTCTGAGTTCAAATTCCGCCGAGGTCGACTTTGCCTTTCATCCTTTCGAAGTCGATAAATTAAGTACCAGTGACGCACTGGGGTCGATATAATCGACTTGATCTCCTTGTCTGTCCTTGTTTGTCCCCTCTGTGTTTAGCCCCTTGTGGGTAGTAAAGAAATAGGTATTTCGTCTGTCTATACGTTCTGAATTCAGATTCCTCCGAGATCGACTTTGTCTTTCATCCTTTCGGAATCGATAAAATAAGAACACTAAGGTCGATGTAATCGACTTTACTCCCCCCTCCCCAAAATTGTTGGCATTGTGCCAAAATTTGAAACTAATATTAATACTCCTATTTCTGTTCATGTAGGAACGCAGCACTTGGTTTGGCGTCATCCGCTGCTCGTGTAGGCAGCGCCTTGTCACCGTTTTCAGCGTTTTTGGTAAGTACTGAAAGAGTTAACTTCTAATCCCATATTTTGATGTTATTAGTAAAGATCTTGATAGCTGGGTTACTCTTTTACTTGTTTCAGTCATTTGACTGCGGCCATGCTGGAGCACCGCCTTTTAGTCAAGCAAATCGACCCCGGGACTTATTCTTTGTAAGCCCAGTACTTATTCTATCGCTAAGTGACGGGGACTTAAACACACCAGCACCGGTTGTCCAGCAATGCTAGGGGGACAAACACAGACTCACAAACACACACACATATATATATATATATACATATATACGACAGGCTTCTTTCAGTTTCCGTCTACCAAATCCACTCACAAGGCATTGGTCGGCCCGGGGCTATAGCAGAAGACACTTGCCCAAGATGCCACGCAGTAGGACTGAACTCGGAACCATGTGGTTGGTTAGCAAGCTACTTACCACACAGCCACTCCTGCGGGTTGTTAATGTTGTTTGTTTAACCCTTCATCTAAAATAAGCCCCTACTGTAACCAAACGCATTACGAGCATGATCCCACTACTTTTTTCTGTACTAGAAACTGCAGTGTCGTATGTGACCATTCTATTTTAAGACAGTAGATAGTGATTTGAAGGAGGCTTTGCCCACTATTACTGGCGGAGTTTCCCTTCTTTGCTCAGGCTTTCCCTTGAGGGACGACTGGAAAATCTTAGAATACCTCTGGTCAAACAAACCGATGTATAATACACAGGGAACTGGCTAAACGACTTGGTGTAGGCAGAATCGTTAGCACGCCGGGCGAAATGCTTAGAGGTATTTCGTCTGCCGTTACGTTCTGAGTTCAAATTCCGCCGAGGTCGACTTAGCCTTTCATCCTTTCGGGGTCGATTAAATAAGTACCAGTTACGCACTGGGGGTCGATGTAATCGACTTAATCCGTTTGTCTGTCCGTGTTTGTCCCCTCTGTGTTTAGTCCCTTGTGGGTAGTAAAGAAATAGGTATTGTCTTTGGTTATTTTAAGGAAAGTATCAGGTTTGTAATTCAAATTGATTTGTCGAAAACATGTGGAGAATGTCTCGTTTTTTTCTGTTTTATGTATTAACTGATTTGGTTTGAATTATTTTTATGTATTTTCTGCAAGACATAAATCACATCTTTTTTCTCCTGTCTATAGCTTTATTGTTTTTCAGTTTTTGTTTTCCCTTACTTTTTTTTCTTTCTTTCCATGCCTTCTCCCTCCTGGTTGAACAAACGTTTTACAGTATATGTAGTTAAGTTAATAAGGGTATCTTCAAGCAGTATTGTTTGTACAAGTTAAGCGAATTAATAAAGCCATACAGAATGGGTTTCTGTTAAACAATTTCTTTCACTTATTTTCGAAAATGCCTTGTCTCTACAACCAATATTTCTGTATAAATGTCTTATACGAAATTGTCAAAATTGTACAAAATCTACGGGAGTTCATACACTATTCATACTTCGCACTGTCGATCAATCGTATCTTATTATCAACATATCTTTTGAGAAGAAAATATTAATAAAAGTATGAAAAAACTTAGAAAATACTATTACATTTCTTCTATATCTGAGACTGAACGAAGTTCTCAGCGGTTTTTTTGTTCTGTTTCCAGTGTGAAATATAATCGTACACAGTTAAGATTATATTTGCAAATATAACCGACGGAGTGTCAGTGTGCGTGGATGTTTGTGTTGTCAGGAAATAAATAACTGTTTAAAAATACCTATTTCTTTGGTTTACTCCTTGACTGTCAATTGACGTTTGTACATATATATATATATATATATTTACTCTTTTACTCTTTTACTTGTTTCAGTCATTTGACTGCGGCCATGCTGGAGCACCGCCTTTAGTCGAGCAAATCGACCCCGGGACTTATTCTTTGTAAGCCCAGTACTTATTCTATCGGTCAATTTTTGCCGAACCGCTAAGTGACGGGGACGTAAACACACCAGCATCGGTTGTCAAGCAATGCTACAGGGACAAACACAGACACACAAACATATACACACACATAAATATATATATATATATACATATATACGACAGGCTTCTTTCAGTTTCCGTCTACCAAATCCACTCACAAGGCTTTGGTCGGCCCGAGGCTATAGCAGAAGACACTTACCCAAGATGCCACGCAGTGGGACTGAACCCGGAACCATATGGTGGGTTAGCAAGCTACTTACCACACATCCACTCCTGCGCCTATATATATATATATATATATATATATATATATATATATATATATATATATATATATATATATATATATATATATACACATATATATATATATATACATATATATATATATACATATATATATATATATATTTACTCTTTTACTCTTTTACTTGTTTCAGTCATTTGACTGCGGCCATGCTGGAGCACCGCCTTTAGTCGAGCAAATCGACCCCGGGACTTATTCTTGTAAGCCCAGTACTTATTCTATCGGTCAATTTTTGCCGAACCGCTAAGTGACGGGGACGTAAACACACCAGCATCGGTTGTCAAGCAATGCTACAGGGACAAACACAGACACACAAACATATACACACACATAAATATATATATATATACATATATACGACAGGCTTCTTTCAGTTTCCGTCTACCAAATCCACTCACAAGGCTTTGGTCGGCCCGAGGCTATAGCAGAAGACACTTACCCAAGATGCCACGCAGTGGGACTGAACCCGGAACCATATGGTGGGTTAGCAAGCTACTTACCACACATCCACTCCTGCGCCTATATATATATATATATATATATTATATATATATATATATATATATATATATATATATATATATATATATATATATATACATATATATATATATATAATATATATATATATACATATATATATATATACATATATATATATATATTATATATATACATACATATATATATATATACATATATATATATATAATATATATATATATATATTATATATATATATATATATATATATATATAATATATATACATATATGCGTTTTTGTCAGATTGCTTGTGCACACAACTGTTTCTGTGACTCTACGTTCATATCTGCATATCCGTATATGCGCGTGTAAGTGTGTAAGTGTGTGTAAGTGTGAGAGAGAGAGAGAGGGGGGGGAGGCTATATGTCTGTACAAGATAAAAGAGAGGGACGATGGCTGAATGGATAAGGTCTTAGGCAACCAGCTCGTAGGTCATGAGTTCAAATTCGGTATTGATCTTTCTTTGTGCTTTCTATTCACCCACATGTAAAGACCAATCGCTAGAATTTCCTAGAGAGAAATCAATAAATTGGCAATCATCCATTATTTGATACGACAAATTACTATAGGTGGATTAAATAATCCTCACCGTCTGTAATGATTCTTCAGTGATTTAGATCTTCAAAGATCTATGAACACTCAAATGGAAAAATCAGTCGAAGACGCGAAGCGTGTAATTTGTTACAACAGTAAGATATTCAACCGAATATTCTAGACACATCTATAATACTTTAGAATAATATTACAACGTCACCTTCAGAAGATCTTCCATTGTACTCACTACAAACAGACATAGCAACATAAAAATATGAGCAGCGTCATCCAGCATGGCTTAGTGGTTAGGGCAGCGGACTCGCGGTCGTAGGATCGCGGTTTCGATTCCCAGACCGGGCGTTGTGAGTGTTTATTGAGCGAAAACACCTAAAAGCTCCACGAGGCTCCGGCAGAGATGGTGGTGATCCCTGCTGTACTCTTTCACCACAACTTTCTCTCACTCTTACTTCCTGTTTCTGTTGTACCTGTATTTCAAAGGGCCGGCCTTGTCACTCTCTGTGTCACGCTGAATATCCCCGAGAACTACGTTAAGGGTACACGTGTCTGTGGAGTGCTCACCCACTTACACGTTAATTTCACGAGCAGGCTGTTCCGTTGATCGGATCAACCGGAACCCTCGTCGTCGTAACCGACGGAGTTTTTCTAAAGTGGTTAGGGTGCTACACACACGATTGCGAGATCGTGGGTTCGATTCCCAGACCGGTGTTCTTGAGCAAAGCACTTCGTTTCACGTTGCTCTGCGATCATTTCGACGTCTGACATGTGGCACCCAGTTACACCTATACAGGTAATAATGTTGATTTGGTGGAGGGAGGAAGCTTATGTCTACACAAGCATTTGATCACTATGAACAAACCATTTGTGTTGTTGTCCCATTAGAAACTGTTGAACCTTCGTCGAGAGAGTCCATTATACATACATACACACATACATACATACATACATACATATATATGTTTATTGAGCGAAAACAGCTAACTCTTTTGTCTACGAAATAGCACGTGTAGACAAATATATTCTACGCGAAAACATGTGTCGATGCTATGCTCTGCAACTTGTGCCCATCTGCTTCACCTCTGGTCGAGAGATGTGCTAAAAAATAACAGCCAAATAGGCCTTAAATCGCACACCACCATTTTTTTTTTTTTTTGCATACTCGTATGAATTCCATAGTATAGAATACAAACTCGCAAAAATTTCCTGAAAATTCCAAAAAATAAGCAAGTTATGATGGTTATGTCGTGTGTAAAGCAAAATTTCAGGAAACTGGGTGAAAATTATCAAACTTTAAAACCGCTATACCTTTTTTAAACGATTTTTCTGGGAAAGTGAAATATATCCTAGGGTTCAGCTTGGAAAACTACATTAACACACCAAATTTTAAAATTTTCAATAAACTCTGAAATTTCCACAGCTGCAGCCAAAGAGAAAAGATCCAAATTGCTTATTTGTTCATGGGAAAAACTACACACAACATATAATTTTAATATTGATTTCGGTAAAAAGAAAATGAGCAAAATATTTCTGTTTCTAAATTTATTTTGATTAGATTTCATAAAAGGAGACAAAACTAAAATAGAGGGAAATTAATTCTTAGAATTATAAATTATTGATAAGATGTTGAGAAAAACAATCTCTTTTTAATATTCAGTGAGGATATCAGTGGAAAATCTAATGAAAGAAACGAGCGTATTGAATAATTTGTGTGAATAAATTTATCCCAACTGCTGTAATTCTGCCTTTAGTGAATATAAAACCGCGAGTTGTTCTGGTGATAAAAATTCTGTTTGCAGAAAGAAAAATATATAAAATGGAAAATATATTGACAGGGAGATTAATTCTCCGCAGTTGATTATATTTCCAGGTTTAGCGGACAGTAGGTGAGAAAAAAAATACGAATATATAAAAAAAATTATATCCTACATACATACATACATACATACATACATACATACATACACACTCACATACAAGTACACACACATACATATGTACAAATATACATACATACATACACGTAGACACACATGCATATGTGCAAATATACATGCATACATACATGCACGCATATAAGCATACATGTATATATACTTACGTACATATATGATATATGCATACATATATTAATACATACATACATACATACATACGTACATACATACATACATACAACATACATACATACATACATACATACATACATACATACATACATACATACATACATACATGATGGCTGCTTCCTCGTTCTCGAGTATAGCCATCGTCTGAAGTATTCCTGAATCGTTCTCATATGTGAACAGCACGAGTGTGACCTTTCAGTCCAGCGAGTGGCCTGCACACTTTAGCAATTACATACATGAGTACCTCCGACCACATGAACCACATGTTGGTCATCATGCACTTTCATGTGACGTCTCAAACCTCCAGCTGACAGATAAACTTTATCGCATTCAACAAATCATCATCTGCTTCTATAGATGGCAGACTGTCAAGTTCGCACATGACTGGCAAGATCTTGACACCCTCGATTGCAGCCTCAGCTACCGTGGTCTCCCGTGAGTAGAGATCCTGGTAGTACTCTACCCATCTATCCATTTGCTTGCTTTGGTCCTTGATGAGATCTCCAGTAGTTGATTTCAGAGGGGCTGGCTTGGTTACGGATGGACCGATGGCCTTCTTCAAACCGGCATACATCCAACGGGTGTCGCCACTGTCAGCAGCTGACTGGATACTCTGACAGATTTCCTGCCATTACCTATTTGCACAGCGTCTGGCAGTCAGTTGGGTTTAATTTCTTGTCTTTCTGAGTTCTTCGAGTGACCTTGTAAAAGAATCACTCTTGTATTGCATCAGAGCTGCGCGCTTTGCTTCGATAACTGGTTCCAGCTCTGAGAGCCCAGCACTGAAACAATCTGGGTTTTGCCTTTCTCTCATGCCGAAAGTATCTATTGATGTGGTATACAAAGCTTCCCTGATATAATTCCACCTACTTTCAGCAGAGGAGGTTGGGCAGCTACTGAGGGCAACCTTGTTAGAAACAGCAAAACATTTTCGCAGTGTATGGTCCGAGGTTCTGGCAGTGTTAATGCACTTTTAGCCCGTTATAAGGTACTTCATAATAGCAAGAACACATTTGATATTCGACGAGTGAGTTTCCTATGTGGATCTTGACAACCTCTTTAATCATGAAGTTGTCGACCATTCACTCAATTTTTTTGATCCGGAGGATGACAGCATTCATACACGGATCATAGAAAGGGCGATGGGTGTTCGTCAAGAAGAAAAGTGGGATTAGCGATAATATATTTATATCATATCTTAAAGGAAATGTGTACCGAAACAAACTTAGAAATTATGAAAAACTATTTGTGCATCTTATTTCGTGCCTTGATGATATATTTTCCCGTAAAAGTAATTGTTTTCATTTTATATAAATATATGAAGGGTTTTCGTGTGATATTAAATATATGCACCTTCTTATATATCGTTTATGTCACATACATTGCTTACAGAAAATTATAAGATGTCACTGTTGTCACTTTCAATTTCTATCGTAATTTAGATTCATTATTTTTAAGATAATTCACTTTCACAATTTTTACAACCGTAAACTTCATGTTAAACGAAAAATTTAATGTTTCTTTCGTCTGAGAGAGGAAACAATTTTTTTTTTTTTTTTTTTTTTTTCTTAGTTCTGAAACGTTAGGTTCCTCATTCTTCTTTTCACTGCATTGTGGAAACGTATCAAAACTCATGAATTTCACTCAACCTCATGAATTAGGCGCAGTAAAATCATATCAGTTATCAGGTTGCAGATCGTACGGCAAAAATTTTGACGCCAATTAATAAATGCTTACGTGAAGTTAACAGTCTTGGTAATATTTTTGCTAGCCAATACCGTAAATCTTCGAGTATAATTCGTATTTTCCCCAAAAATTTAAAGGTCAAAATCCCTAGTGCGTACTATATACGAGGTTAAAAAGGAAAATTATTTTCTAAGCAATGTTCGAGTCTCTATTTGCTCTCCGGCAATATTTATTCAGACGCATTTTGTGATGTCAGGCGCGAAAATATATTAAGCTAAGCCTGAAAGCAATGAACTCATAAAAGAATCATCCATAACTTGCAGTAAGCAACATTTATTAAATGTTATTACTGTTATTTCTTTATTTTCTGCAAATAAAATGCACAAAAAAGTTACACGTTTGCATTATGCTATATATACAATAATAATAAAGGACGTTACCGTATACAGTTTTACAAACCAAGGACGTTATATAGACCTCCTTGACTCAAGTTAGAAAAAGGGTGCGTATTATACACAAGGTTTGGGTTTTCAGAGGTACAGCCCCCTAAAAATCCCCTGCATATTATACTCAAGGGCGGATTATACTCCAGGATTTACGGTATGTATCTAACATGTTACAATCGCTTTAGATTCAATAAACGGTCTCAGGTGAAACCACTAGCCAACTAAGAACACCTCCGATAGTGTATGGCTGTGTTTTCTGAAAAATAGAAATCAATATTTTACACTAAAACTAAACAGGAATTAAAGCAAAACGAAATGAAACGAACAAAACGAAAACGTGCGTCAATTTTAAGAAATGATTGTAGGAAGTGACCTTTTGTAAAATTTTCCTAAACATCGTGATATCTTGAAAAATTAGGAATTTCGGCTACATTCATTTAACGAATAAATGTCAGAGTAGTTATTTCACTAATTGTTTAATTTTTCTTCGTTTTCAGTTCGTTTTGTTATCGATATATATATATATAGAGAGAGAGAGAGAGAGAGAAAGAGAGAGAATTGTGTGTGAGTGCGAGCGTGCGTGTGTGTGTGTATGCGTGTGTCATGCGTGTGTGTGTAAACACGATTAGACTTCGATTTTTTTGTATCCGATGTGTATTTTTAAATCAATATTCACACGCTATCATTTATGGCTCTTTCTGCTTCGAGTTTCACCGATATAATATATAAAATAACCATTTCGTCCATTAGTCTCCGTGCCGAATCGATGTGTACCCTACCTTCGGCTGATTTCAACAACTGATGTACATTGTATGATTAATTAGGTGTCTTTAGTTCAACGACGGCTGATGTGATTAACAGTCACTAAAGTCAATGAAACTATAAGATTCTCGTGCAGTTGATTTTCAATAGCCTTGGGTTGACCCGTACATTATGAGTGAAATTCTATAGATAGTACCTGTAGAGAAACCTACTTGATGGATTCTACCTGTAACTCAAAGGTACAGCCTCGTTCCACACTATGTCACGCTAATTCTACCTAAGAATTACGTTAAGGATAGACGTATCTGTGGAATACTCAGCTACCTACACGATAATTCAGGATCAGGTAATTCAGTCGATTCAACAACTGGATACTCATCGGCGAAACCGACGGAGATCCATACACGCGTGCGCGCGCGCGCACACACACACATACATGGACGCGCGCACACACACACACATACGTACGTACAGCCGTTCAAGAATTTGGACCTGGAGATCTCCATTTCCAGCGACTTCGAGGGCCACCTCCCAGTGGTGTCGGGCGTCAACGAAGAGCCCTCGACTACAACAAGACGACCAAAGTTTTTTTTTCCAAGGTCTGGGGTTTCCCGCCCCTAAGCCCCAGACCATCACCTAATCACCCTTACCCGTCTTGTTGCTTAACAACAACAACTACGTACGTACACATACAAACATGCATGAAGGTTGACTCGTCTTTGTCAGGTGATAGACTTCTCACATTCAGGCTGATTGTTCTAATCTACCTTCATCCTTGCATGTGTGCCAAGCATGCATTACCATAGGACATTATTCGATAAAAAAGAAAACGGATCAAGAAATGAAATAATAATAAGAAATCTATACGTCATTGTGTTTAAATGACAAAAGCTTGTACAAACATTTTTACCTGTCTCTCGGTTGCCATGGTAGGTTCCAGTTATAAGCACGATGATTGGTACTATTTTGACTACAAGTTTTATATCAGAGTATTTTTCTCAGCTGAGTTGGTATCAAACGGCTTAAATTTATACACATTATTGAGTTAGTATTTGCTTCTCCCTAGAGGCGGTGAGATAGCAGAAACGTTAGCACACCAGGCAGAAATGCTTAGCGGTATTTCGTGTGCCGTTACGGTCTGAGTTCAAATTCCGCCGAGGTCGACTTTGCCTTTCATCCTTTTGGGGTCGATTAAATAAGTACCAGTTACGCACTGAGGTCGATGTAATCGACTTAATCCCTTTGTCTGGCCTTGTTTGTTTCCTCGATGTTTAGCACCCCCCGTGAGCAATAAAGAAATAAATATTTTCTTCTCTTCTCTATAAATATTAATCAGATTTTTCCATCTGCAGGTCTTGGCTTGACTATACATAAAGAGAAAGAAGTGGAATAAACGGAGAAAACGAAAAACAAAGGAGCGAAAAAATATAAGAAAAAGATAGATGTGGGGAAAATAAGAGTTAATTTAATATTTCATTTCACTTTTCTTTTTTTTTTTCAGTTTTTATTTGTTTCAGTCAATTAGATTACGCTATGCTGGGGTAACATCTTGAAGGGTTTAGTCGAAAACATCGCCCCTAATGGGGTTGTTTTTTTTTTATCTATTCTATCGGTCTCTTTTTGTCAAACCGCTTTGTTACGGGGACGTAAACACACCGATACCGGGTTTTCAAACGATAATGGGGACAAAGATACACACAGACGCACACACACACACACACATACACACAAACATATATGTGTATATGTACACACACACACACACATAAATATGTGTGTATGTGTGTGTATATATATATAGATATATATTCTTTTTTCTTTTACTTGTTTCAGTCATTTGACTGTGGCCATGCTGGAGCACCGCCTTGACGGATGATTTTAGTCAATCCAATCGACACCAGGATTTTCTTTTTAAACCTAGTACTTTATTGCCGAACCGCTAATCTACGGGGATGTAAACACACCTAAACCGGTTGTCGAGCGGTGATGGGGGGACAAGCACAGACATAAAGGCACAAACACACACATATATATATATATATATATATATATATATATGACGGGCTTCTTTCAGTTTCTGTCTACTAAATCCATTCACAAGGCTTTGGCCGGCCCGCTCAAGGCTATAGTAGAAGACCCTTGCCCAAGGCGATACGCTGTAGAACTGAACCTGGGATCATGTGATTGGGAAGCAGCCATATATATATTCGACTTTCACTCTCTGTCTACCGAATCCAATCACAAGGCCTTGGTCAGTCCGAAGTTATAGCAGAAAACACTTGCCTAAGGTGTCATGCGTGGAGGCGCAATGGCCCAGTGGTTAGGGCAGCGGACTCGCGGTCGTAGGATCGCGGTTTCGATTCCCAGACCGGGCGTTGTGAGTGTTTATTGAGCGAAAACACCTAAAAGCTCCACGAGGCTCCGGCAGGGATGGTGGTGATCCCTGCTGTACTCTTTCACCACAACTTTCTCTCACTCTTACTTCCTGTTTCTGTTGTACCTGTATTTCAAAGGGCCGGCCTTGTCACTCTCTGTGTCACGCTGAATATCCCCGAGAACTACGTTAAGGGTACACGTGTCTGTGGAGTGCTCAGCCACTTACACGTTAATTTCACGAGCAGGCTCTTCCGTTGATCGGATCAACCGGAACCCTCGTCGTCGTAACCGACGGAGTGCTTCCAATGTGTCATGCAGTGGGATTGAACCCGAAACCATGTTGTTAGGAAGTAAACTTCTTACTACATGGCGACGCCTGCGCCTATGTTTTTTTTTTCTTTTTTTTACCTACATTTTAAATTTTATATTTATTCTATTTATTTTTTTTTTATTCATTTTAGGTTGAAATAATTCCCTGGGGACCTGCCGTCATATTTTCCTCCGGATGTTTCATCGCCAACCTACTTATTCTCTTGTTACCAGAAAGTCGTGGCAGGCAGCTGCCCCAGACAATCGCCGATGTGGAAGGATGGTTGAAGAAAGACAAAAAGAAGAAAATTAAAAATGTAGACGAAATCAAGGCACTCACTAAGGAATAGCCAAGCTGTTTTGTTTTACTCCATTTTTCTTTTTTTTTTTGTCTTGAATTTTTTTTTTTTTTACATTTACCTTGCATCGGATCATACAAAATGGAAAACGCACAAAGGTTTTCGTCCATATTAAAATGGTTGGTTACATATTCCTAAATATGAAGGGTTTCTTCTTGTTAATGATAAAATCTGTTCGGACACTTGGACAGAAATATTGTTCCCAACAGCTTTTTGCTTTGTTATTATTATTAAGTTTAGATGATCGACAACATCAGATGTCTTATAATAATATGGGTCGCCTGCCAACAATAACAACTACTACGGTTTCAGCAACAACAACTGCAACAAAATGAATATAGCCAAGACACAAAAGATTTAGAAACAAACATACAAATATATGTATATTCTTTTATTCGTTTACTGGTTTCATTCATTTCACTGCGGTCATGCTGGAGCACCGCCTTGAAGGTTTTTATATTTTAGTCAAAGGAATCGATCCCACGACTTATTCTTTGTAAGCCTTGTACTTATTCAATAGGTCTCTTTTGTCGAACCCTCCAAGTTATGGGGATGTAAACACACCAACACCGGTTGGAGTACAAACACAAGCACAAAGACACCCATTGCCACACATTATATATTCGACGAGGCTTCTTTCAGTTTCCATCTACCGAATCCACTCACAAGACTTTGGTCTGTCGGAGACTATAGTAGAAGACACTTGCTCAAGGTGTCACGCAGTGGGACTGAACCTGGAACCATATGGTTGGGAGACAAGCTTCTTACTACACACCCGCGCTTCCGCCTACATATATATATATATATATATATATATATATATATAATATATATATATATATATATATATATATATAATATATATATATATATATATATAATAAAATTAATAATAATAATAATAATAATAATAATAATAATAATAATAATAATAATAATAATAATAATAATATGAGGGAATATTATTCCAAACTTACAGGGAAAAATTCAATTTAGAAATACTAAATCAAATTTCACAAAATATCATATATATATATATATATATATATATATATATATAAATTAGAAATTTGCGGGGAGAGGGGACCACACGATTAGATCGACCTCAGTAAGCAACTGGTACTCAAGTTATCCATCCCGATAGGATAAAAGGCGAAGTCGACTATATATATATATATATATATAGAAAATAGTAAAAAGTGAAAAAACTACAGAAGGCTTGTTTTAAAAAGTTAAAAAATATATATTTGAGTCATTATGTCAGAAGAATATTATAAATTTTTTTCATACAGTGACATAGTTTTTAAAGAAATTACCGGTTTCGTGTTTAACTTTTCAAATTTCTCAAAACATTGTTATGATTTCGTTAAGAAGTGTAAAGAAGAGTTCCAGGTAAGGGGAGGTAATAAGTGATTTCTTCCGGTGTAAGGGAGATAATCGCTTTATATTTCTTGCCTTTTTTTAATGGGGTGAGTTTCTCTGTGTATATATATATGTATATATATATAGTTTTATTTTTTAGTATTATACTTTTTGTATTTTTTCTGTTTCCTCTTCGTCTTTTCTTCGTTTTCTTCTATTTCTTATAATTCATCTTTTTTTATATATAGCTTTGCTTCTATTTTCTCTCCCTCTTTTTCTTCTTACGGGAATGCTTTTTGCCATCAGAAATGATAGCACAATCCCTGATCAGGTTTCTCTAAATTGAAGTTTATCGTTAAATACCTTAAATGAAATTTATGGAGACATGAAACAATGCTTTTGTTTTTCCTTTCTATTTTGACACTTTAATTTATACTTTCTTATCAGCTTGTCGACTCACAAGTTTATCCATAAGCAGCCTGGAGCATTTCACAAGTCTCTGTAGTGTTTTCGTCCGGTTTAACATAAAATTTTATTGCACAGTGAGTCTTCAAAAATGTCTTCACGTCTCGCCCGCACTTTGCATACATGGAAGCACTCCGTCGGTTACGACGACGAGGCTTCCGGTTGATCCGAATCAACGGAACAGCCTGCTCGTGAAATTAACGTGTAAGTGGCTGAGCACTCCACAGACACGTGTTCCCTTAACGTAGTTCTCGGGGATATTCAGCGTGACACAGAGAGTGACAAGGCCGGCCCTTTGAAATACAGGTACAACAGAAACAGGAAGTAAGAGTGAGAGAAAGTTGTGGTGAAAGAGTACGGCAGGGATCACCACCATCCCCTGCCGGAGCCTCGTGGAGCTTTAGCTGTTTTCGCTCAATAAACACTCACAACGCCCGGTCTGGGAATCGAAACCGCGATCCTATGACCGCGAGTCCGCTGCCCTAACCACTGGGCCATTGCGCCTCCACTACTTTGCATACAAATCACCTGTTACAAGCAGTGTTCATTAGGGTGTGTTCAAAGTGTAGTTACAGTAGTCTCCTTCAATCTGGGATAACAAAATTTGGCAGGTCAGCTTATTAGATGCTTAGAATGATACACTAAAATCACAAGTTATGGAGCGAAAATCTGAGGCACTATATTTTTGTTTTATTTCATTTTTTATATTATTTTTCTAAGAAATCTGTTATTTGTTCATTGAATAAAAATTTCTTTGATGAATTATTTCTCTCTGGCTCCATCTATAACGCTATGCTTCCTCATATCCCAAGCTGTTACGGTACAAGCGTACAATCAACAGCGAGAAAAACACCCAGGTATGTTCTTACGTTAGATTTGTTATATGTCGATACATGCATATATATGAGTTTTCATCCGTGTGCATGTGTATATATATATATATATATATATATATATATATATACACGTGTGTGTGTGTGTGTATGTATATATACACAGACACATATATATATATGTATACATATACATACATATTTATGTAGATAGTCACACAGTTTCTCTCTCTCTCTCTTCTCTCTCTTTCTCTTTCGCTCTCTCTCTCTCTCTTTCGCTCTCTCTCTCTCTCTCTTTCTCTTTCGCTCTCTCTCTCTCTTTCTCTTTCGCTCTCTCTCTCTCTCTCTTTCGTTCTCTCTCTCTCTTTCTCTTTCGCTCTCTCTCTCTCTCTTTCGCTCTCTCTCTCTCTCTCTGTATTCTCTTTCGCTCTCTCTCTCTTTCGCTCTCTCTCTCTCTCTCTCTCTCCCTCTCTCTCTCTCTCTCCATATATACATACATACATATACCAAGACAGATTTAGCCAAGATGCTTTCTCGAGACGACTACCGCAGTTTCCAGGCTTTCAACAGTATATCTGCGTTAAGTATGATTATGATTTCCAGAATGCTCTTTTGAACTAATATTGCTTCTATTGCTAATAAAGAATACACATACAACGATTTACAATATACCCTTAGCTCGGTTGTTGGAATATAGGGAGCAGCTACAACAGCCATTGCTAGAGGTAGAATTTCAAAGACCTTTTCTTAAATTTGAAAGAAGCTTCATCTTAAACAAAATTTAAGGTTGTGAAATATTTTTAATTGTATTTTTATTGAAGATTCAATAATACTTATGTTGAAGTGAAACTATTCCTTTAGTAAGATGAAGAAATTTTACCTATAAAGGTTACCTTATCTACGCTATGATGGATATATATAGTTTATGGGTCTTTTTCTATTCCAGTGTGGAGGCGCAATGGCCAAGTGGTTAGGGCAGCGGACTCGCAGTCATAGGATTGCGGTTTCGATTCCCAGACCGGGCGTTGTGAGTGTTTATTGAGCGAAAACACCTAAAAGCTCCACGAGGCTCCGGCAGGGAATGGTGGTGATCCCTGCTGTACTCTTTCACCACAACTTTCTCTCACTCTTACTTCCTGTTTCTATTGTACCTGTATTTCAAAGGGCCGGCCTTGTCACTCTCTGTGTCACGCTGAATATCCCCGAGAACTACGTTAAGGGTACACGTGTCTGTGGAGTGCTCAGCCACTTACACGTTAATTTCACGAGCAGGCTGTTCCGTTGATTCGGATCAACCGGAACCCTCATCGTCGTAACCGACGGAGTGCTTCCATCCATCTATTCCAGTTTAATCAACCTGATTCAATGCTTTACTATCTTTCATTTCTTATTTATTGGTTATTTATAATCTGTTCTGAACGTATTTTATTTAACTATGCTGATATTTACTTCAATATTAAAGCGGTGACCAGGCAGAATCGTTAGCATATCCCGTTCGTTCTGACGTTCAGAGTTCAAATCCCAGCCAAGATCGACTTTACTTTTCATCTTTTCGGGGTCGATAAAATAAGTACCAGTTGAGCACTGGGGTTGACATAATCGGGAGAATCCCCGGAAATTGCTGGCCTTGTGCCAAAATTTGAAACCAATATTTATTCAAATATTCTTTTCTACTCTAGGCACAAGGCCCGAAATTTTGGGGGAGGGGGACCGGTTGATTATATCGACCCCGGTACGCAACTGGTACTTAATTTATCTACCTCGAAAGGATAAAAGGCAAAGTCGACCTGCGTGGAATTTGAACTCAGAACGTAAAGACAGACGAAATACCTATATATTTACTACCCACAAGGGGCTAAACACAGAGGACAAACAAGGGCAGACAAACGGATTAAGTCGATTACATCGACCCCAGTGTGTAACTATGAGGTTGGTAAGCAAGCTACTTACCACACAGCCAATCCTGCACCTATGTATGTATGTATGTATGTACGAATGTATGCATGTATGTATGTATGTATGTATGTATGTATGTATGTATGTGTGTATGTACGAATGTATGCATGTATGTATGTATGTATGTATGTACGAATGTATGCATGTATGTATGTATGTACGAATGTATGTATGTAAGTATGTTTGCATGTATGTATATATGTGTGTGTGCGCACGTGCGCGTCAGTATTTGTGTGTTTGTATGTGTGTATGATTGTATTTATGGGTGTGCATGTGTAGATATGCACACGAACCCGTGAGTATGGAATCGTGCGTGTGTGCGTGTGTGAGCACGAATATGTGTATGTGCATGAGAGAGAGAGAGAGTGTGTGTGTGTGTGTATTTGTATGTGAATATGTGTGTACTTGTGGATGTGTGTTTGAGTTAGTGTCTGCATCTGTGTGCGCACGGATGTGTGTTTGTATGTGATTATGTGTTATATGTGTGCGTATGTGGGTGGATGTGTGCTCGTGTCTGTGTGTGTGTATATATGTGTATATGTATGTGCGCGATCTCAGTGAGTAATAAACAATTCGATCTTCAAGAAAACTTCAAGGCAGCGAATTTAAAAAACAGAAAAATATGTAAAATTCTTCGTTAATTACAAGATTTTATTGCGTGTGAATATGGAAAGGAATTACACTTTTGCTTGGCTGTAAAACCCACAGGAATGGTCTTTTAACCATAAAAGAAAGGTTTCTGAGAGTAAAAACTTCATCTTTAAGGTCCATAGAATTGTTGGATACGCAAAGACAATATTAGGTTCGAAATAAAATACTCTGCAAAAACCTTATAGATACTTTCCGGTTCATTGAAATAGATTTTTTAAATTTTATGTTCTGGAGACAGATTTATTCAGGGCCGAAACATAGATTCAGTTTTCGTAGTCAAAACTCTAAAATTACCCCCCCCCCCCACCGGGTTTCAAATTCACTCCCACGGCATGGCACCCTGGCCAAATTTCTTCTTCTATAGGCGCAGGAGTGGCTGTGTGGTAAGTAGCTCGCTTACCAACCACGTGGTTCCGGGTTCAGTCCCACTGCGTGGCACCTTGGGCAAGTGTCTTCTACTATAGCCTTGTGAGTGGATTTGGTAGACGGAAACTGAAAGAAGCCTGTCGTATATATGTATATATATATATATGTATGTGTGTGTGTTTGTGTTTGTCCCCCCAACATCGTTTGACAACCGATGCTGGTGTGTTTACGTCCCCGTCACTTAGCGGTTCGGCAAGAGAGACCGATAGAATAAGTACTAGGCTTACAAAGAATAAGTCCTGGGGTCGATTTGCTCGACTAAAGGCGGTGCTCCAGCATGGCCGCAGTCAAATAACTGAAACAAGTAAAAGAGTATAGCTCCGAGCTGACCAAATCGTTGTGAGTGGATTTGATAGGCGGAAACTGAAAGAAGCCCGTCGTATGTGTTCGCTCGCGCGCATGTGTGTATGGCTGTGTGTGTGTGTGTGTGTGTGTGTGTGTGTGTGTGTGTGTGTGTGTGTGTGTGTGTGTGTGTGTGTGTGTGTGTGTGTGTGTGTGCGCGCGCGTTTATGTTTGCGTCTTACCCCAACAACGCCGCTTGACAATTGATGTTGATTGGTTTATTCTTCCCGTAACTTCGCGATTCAACAAAAGTGACCCATAGAATAAATTCTACACTTTAAAAAATAAGTTCTAGGAACGATTTGCGTGGCTGAAACTCTTCAAGGTGATGCCTCAGCTCAGCCTGGCCGCAGTCCAAGGACTTGAAGCAAGTATAAGATGAAAGATAAAGATTTATTTCCTTATTGCCACTCTTTACTCTTTACTCTTTACTCTTTTACTTGTTTCAGTCATTTGACTGCGGCCATGCTGGAGCAGCGCCTTTAGTCGAGCATATCGACCCCAGGACTTATTCTTTGTAAACCTAGTACTTATTCTATCGGGCTTTCTTGCCGAACCGCTAAGTGACGGGGACCTAAACACACCAGCATCGGTTATCAAGCGATGTTGGGGGCACAAACTTAGATACACAAACATATACACGCATACATACATATACATACATAATACGACGGACTTCTTTCAGTTTCCGCATACCAAATCCACTCACAAGACTTTTGGTCGGCCCGAGGCTATAGTAGAAAACACTTGCCCAAGGTGCCACGCAGTGGGAATGAACCCGGAACCATGTGGTTGGTAAGCAAGCTACTTACCACATTGCCAGTTAAAAAAACCCATTAAAAAGTATCAGTCAAACACTAGGTCAATTTGATCCAGAACATATTAAAATCTCATAGAGGTTCATTAAGCCAGATCTTATCCCGGTTTGTTGTGAAGGTGCGTGGCTAAGTGGTTAGGGGTTTTCAGCTTACGTCGTGAGTTCTTCTTTCAATTTACATCTACCAAATCCACTCACAATGTTACAGGTGTTCGAATTTTCGGAATTTTCGGAATTTTCAGCCAATCAGAAAACAGCGCATTCGCTGCCTCTTCCATCATCTGTCACAGCAGCGAGAAGTGGGGTGGGCACCGGCATGTCAAAACATTAAACCAGCTTCAGTAAACAGTGAAAAACATTGGCGGGCAAAATAAATATTTAAAAGCTACGAGCAAACTAACAGGAGTTGCTAGAAATAACAGTCAAAACATTGCTTAAAACAGACATTTATTAGACAAAAAAACTCAAGAAGGGAAGTTCGCAATACACTCTAGGATTTTATAAAATAAATTATCTTTCTCATATCTCTTTTTCCACATAAATTCACAAAGGTAAGAGTCAACCATGGAACGGTGTGTCCCACACTGGTGTTTGTTTCCACACTTCAAAGACGCCCAGGTACTTTCAACTTGTTGATTACACTCAATGTGGTGGTTACACTCCTTGTGCGCATGCGCAGCATCTTTGATTACTACGGAAATAGAGTCCTTCGCAATCAGCTTTGGAACACGTGGTGCTTCTTTGCTTAATATGCTAACAGAACTTCACGGCGATGTGTAAAATTCTCGCTTCTGATTGGTTAAAATACCCAAATTTTGAAAATTTTAAAGGCTAGTAACTTTTTAATTATGAATTTATAGGGAAAATGAATTTCATTTTCATGATTAGTTAACAAAACTTCATCCATATACCAAATTTGAAAACAATTGGAACAAAATTGTAGACAGCGGCGTCAACCACAAAGATCTTCACCCACGATCGCTTAACAACCGGTAATGGTGTGTTTATGTCCTTGTAGGTTAACGGTTCGGCAAAAGAGACAGATAGAATAAGTACCAGTATTTTTAAAAAATATAACTACTGGAGTCATTTCATCCGACTAAAATTCTTCAAGACGGTGCCCCAGCATGGCCGCAATCTAATGACTGAAACAAGAAAATATCATTAGTTAATGAATAGCATTTATAATGAATTATTTGCATTAGAGTAATAGTTTTATAAGACCCCCGTACAAGTTGTATCTCGGATGAACAAAGAGAGCATTAAAGCTTCCCTAGAGAGCGCATTACTAATGTGGAGATAACCGTGAACTATACCTTACAGCAATGAAATTCAATGAACATCACAGATTAAAATGGTTTTCACCTAATGACATCAGGATTTGTAGATATAACCGAAATATAACGAAGAAATATGAAAGACTGCAGTTGCCATCGCTAATGCGATTATCGTCGCTTTCAAGCTGCATCAGAAGAATCTTCGTACACCAATTGCAAACAATTATAAATGGATTCCTTATAGAAATCCCGATCATGCTTCGTTTTCGGTTTTAATCAAAATTCAATATTACTGCAATAATGATGAAAACTTCGATATTTCAGTTGAAAAGTGTCTTTTGTCTTGCCTTATTAAATTCTGTTGCTGCTGGTGTAGTCGCTGCTAATCGATGTTCTTACAGTTGTTCTTGTTCTTGTTCTTGCCACTGCTGCTGTTGATGATGATGATGATGATGATGATGTTGTTGCTTTAAATCCCAAAATCGATGCACAGCAAGATTAAACAGAGTTCAACGCTAAAGATAAAACCATTTCTACTGGTATACAGTTTCGATCTAGTCAACATATACAATTACGTCAGAAATAATACGGAAAATAAACGATTGAACATTTATTAGTTGCATATTCTGTTGTGTCTGGCGAGAGTCATTTTCGTTTTCCACTTTTTTCTTATTTTTATTTTCCTAAAATTTTCGTTTCATCTTGAAACCTTTTCAATAGTCTTCCATTTATTTCTTATTTTTATTTTCCTAAAATAGTCAAGACTATTGAAAAAGTTGCAAGACGCAACGAAAATTATAGGAAAATAAAAATGTGAAATAAGTGGAAATTTTACCGGTGAGAAAATGACTCTCCCCAGACACAACTGAATATGCTTCAACACGCGAACTCATATAAAGAATCTTGCAAACCAAATCCAAAAACGAAATATTTATTAGCTGTAATAAATAATGTAATACTAAAAGAAAGAATCTGACTTCGTAATTTTCTTTTTATAAATCAGTGTTCTCTCCCCTTTGGGGACAAATTCACCACTAGAGGTAAAACGTGTTTAGAAAGTTTAACCATTAAAATAAAACCATTTCCGTCCATATAAGTTTTAATTTTTTTCTTTTTTTAAATGCTATCAACTCTTGGTATTTTTGAGGCCTCAGTGCTCAACTGGTATTTATTTCATCGATCCCGAAAGGATGAAACGCAAAGTTGCCCTCAGCAGAACTTGAACCTAGATTGTAAAACCAGAAGAAATACTGAAAGTATTTGTTTTGGGTTGCTCAACGACTCGGCGAGCTAAAAGAAAATAACGGTTTCAAATTTTGGCACAAGGCCAACAATTTTGAGGCACGGGGTAAATCGATTTCATCGATCCCAGTATGTGACTGGTACTTATTTCATCGATTCCGAAAGGATGAAAGACAAAGTCCACTTCAACAGACGTGAACGTAAAGCCGGAAGAAATGCTGTAAAATATTTTGTTCGGCGTGCTAATGTCTTTGCCAGCTCGCCGCCTTTAGTTTTAAAACTAATGGTTTCAAGTTTTGGCACAAGGCCAGCAATTCTGGGAGATAGTGTAAGTCCACTGCATCAACCCCAGTACTTTATTTCATTGACCCCGAAGATAAAAGGCGAAGTCAATCTCGGTGGAATTTGAACTTCGAACGCATAATGTAGGAAGAAATGCCTTCAAGCATTTTGTTCGACTCGCTTACGATTCTACCATCTCACTGCCTTTCAACCGCTTCAAATGTTGGCGGAAGGTTAGCAGTTTAAGGAGGAAGGGTTTATTTGATTACATCACACCCAGTACTTGATTGGTTCTTTATTTTGTCGACCCCGATAGGATAACATGCAAAGTTGACCTCGGCGTGATTTGGACTCAGAACGAAAGAGAACCGAAATACTCTTAGGTGTCTTATCCTACGCGCTAACAGTTCTGTCATTGCCGCCTTCATAGTTTTAGTAAATAGTTTTTTCTAGTATAGGCACAAGGCCTGAAATATTCGGGGAGGATGCTTCTTTTATCGACACTGAAAGCATGGAAAGCAAAGTAGACCTCGGTGAAATTTGAACACAAAACGTAAAACCGGAAGAACTGCTGCGAAGTCTTTTTTCCGGAATGCAAAAGATTCTGCCTGCTCGCCACCTTCAGTTTTTACGTTCCGAGTTCATTGATATCCATATACGTATTTCATCATGTTTGATTTGAGAAACTGATCGACTTCGACTGCAACATTTTCTAGAGTGTTCACAAGATTACCATCATTAACTTGGTCAAGGCGTGCTGATGTCTTGATTGCTCTTACTTGATTACCTCGATGTGTTACGTGTCCGATGCTATTACGTTGACATCGTCCACATACGCAAATACGGATCTTCCACATCAAAGTTCTTGCTGGATACCCTTCGAAGGCTCCAGCTTCTGCGGCTGTGGCTCTAGAGTCAATACGTAGAGAAGAGGAGATAGGAGTACCTTTGGTGGGCCAGTCGCATGATACCGAACGATTCCGACAAATGGCTATTTACTCTTACCACGGCGCAAATGTCGCTGTACACTGCAGCGATCAGCCTCTGAAGACGGGACTAAAACCAACCACCTTCAGAACAACTGCCAGTGATTAGGGTGTTTGGCTTGCGATCGTAAGGTCGTGGGTTCGATTCCCGACGATGCGTTCTGTCCTTGAACAAGACACTTTATTTCGCGTTGCTCCAGTCCACTCAGCTAGCAAAAATGAGTCGTACCTGTATTTCAAAGAGCCAGTCTTGTCACACTTGTGTCACACTTGTGTCACACTGAATCTCCTTGAGAACTACGTTAAGGGTACTTGCGCGTTAACTTCATGAGCTGGCTGTTCTGTTAATCGAACCCTCAACGTCGTAACCGACGAAGTGCTTATATATTGATGGCTTCCAATCGA
>NC_043008.1:59583945-59618945 GCF_006345805.1 Octopus sinensis
ATATAAGACGTATAAGATATTCTATCGACTTACCCCTCCCCCGAAATTGCTGGCCTTGTGCAAAAATTTGAAACCATTGTTATTGATTTAATTAGGAATTGATTTACTGCATAATATTCATTTAATCATTTAATTTTTTCTTTATATTTCACTGTATTACTCTACTGACCCCACTATCGGATGTTGTAACACCGCTGATCACAATACTTTTCCTCGCATTGTTCTAGCTTTCGAATAAGGCCATCCTGCTGACTTGGCGGCCAGGCCAACGTTATTCCTGAACGGAACACAAGTCTGCTGCGGGGTTAGTTGAGTGGAATGGAACAATTTGGTATGAAGTGCTTGCTCAAAAAAATATTTTTAAAAAAGCATAACGCGCCGCCAGCCCAGGAATCAAAACCGTGGTCTTGCGATCATGTGCGCGACACCCTAACCACTCAGCCACGCGATTTTACAACATTGGCACTTACCTAGTTATCATACAATTACGTGTAGAAGGTGCCTGGCCAAGTGGTTAGGGTATTGTTCGAGAGGTCGTGGTTTCAATTCCTGAACCAGATGATTCGTAGTGTTGTTGAGCAAAATACTTCATCTTATGTTGCTCTGCGACGATCATTTCGACACTTGAGGTGAGGTACATCTTGCACTTGTTCAGGCAATATCGATTTGATGGAGGGAAGGAGGGAGCTAATGCACAGTACATACATTTGATTACTATAACTAAATCATTTATTTAGGTTGTTCAGAAATGAATTTCAGAACCCCCCACCCTCTCTCTCTCTGACTACGAGTGACTACCATCACACTAGTATGTATTTTAGATGCTGATTACATTGCGATTTTATCTACGTTTGTGTATTTACTTACTGTGGCCTGTTGCTGTGAGGATGTAGGAACGAGATGACCAGATTTTACTTACTTTGAAAGAATCCTTTCTACTATAGGCACAAGGCAAAGTCGACCTCGGCGGAATTTGAACTCAGAACGTGACGACGGACGAAATGCCGCTAAGCATTTCTCCTGACGTGCTAACGATTCTGCCAGCCTGCCACCTTACTTTGAAATAACGAAATTACTTTTTACTCTTATGAATCAAGCTCGTTCTAAGTGTTGGAACCACACAGAAATATTCTGAAACGATTCAGCTGCATCCGGAATTTCAAAATGTTGTTTCAGATGAGCTTTTGAAGTAGCGAAAGCAGAGTTTCTTTGCTAAAACATAAATCTGTACAATACAGCTCTGTGGGGTTTGGGTGGAGGGAAGGAGTGATGAATATGTGCGTGAATGTATGCATACTCGTGTTCATGTGCTTTTGTATGTTTGTGTGCATATGTGTGTATATAACAGAGACACGTTAGATAACCGAGATGCGTTGTATAACCGAGATTCATTATATTACTGAGATACATTGTACAACCGAAATGTATTACATAACTGATATGTGTGTATACAACCGGAGATATATATGTGAGCGCGTGTGTCTATAACCACGGCGCACCAGGAATCTCTATCCCATATTAGTATTCAGTCACCTCCTAACAGCCAATGCCAAAGCAGTCAGACCCAAGAGATACTCAAAGCTTCTGCCATTCCTCAAGCATTAAGGTACAGGAAAAACTTTCGAGATTGTGGACGAGAAGTTCACTGTGGATGCTGAGGTGAATCGCAGAAATTCTCGAGGGATTGCATATAACCCTTCTGACGTTGCCCCTGTGTTTGAAACTAAGTATCCTGCTTCTGTGATGGTATTTGGAGTCGTAGCGAGTGATGGATGTATAATGGATCCACACTTCATTGAGTCTGGCGTGAAGGTTGACACAAAGGAGTATCCAGACATCTTGTAGAACTCTCACTTACCTTGGATGAAGCATAAGTTTGAGCTTGACAATGTGGTGCTTAAGCAGGGTTCTGCATCATGCCATGGGTGAAAAGCAACACATACCTTCCTTGGTGAAAAGGTGCAATTTTTTTGTGAGAGCCAAGATCTGGCTCGGTAATAGCCTAGATCTCAACCTTATCGATTACTTTTTATGGGGCGTACTTCAAGCAAGAACCTATGCTTCACCACACTCGAGTGTCAACAGTTTGAAGACCTGCATCATGCGTGCGACATGCAAAATCAAAAAGGCTGAGGAGGTGACAAAAATTTCGTTCTTGTGTGGAGGCAGTGATTTCCCAAAAGGGCAGCCATGTTGAGTGATAAATGTTTTTGTTGTAATAAATGTTACATTAAAATTATATCTGTCTACTCCCATTATTTTAGTATTTATAACCAATTTATCTGCAAGACCCTGTATGCAGGAATAATGAAAATGACTTGTGGAGGGAAATTTTTAGACTTTATTAATGTATTGTTACATACGTTTCTGCATCTCTCATGTTCATTTGTGAAGACATTTTCACATCCATAAGATATTACTGAATATTATCTATGATATCACTGGTCTGCGAAGAACCGGCGTCCCATTCAGTGGGGAGCATATACACCAGATATACAGAGAATCAGGGAATCCGGCCCTATAAGCCTATATAAATAGAGAAAGAGCTGTATCTTTCTCCTTTATGTCATCAGAAGTATTAAATTCCATATAAAAACAAAGTGTTTTATTATATCTGCCACCAGAAAAAAATCTGGTAATCATGAGTCTTATGACCTAGCAAAGTAAGAGAATCATTTTTATATCGACTTCGCCTTATTTGTGTGAATGTGATGCAACATCTCACTAAGTGTTTCGCTATTTGTGGGGACTCTTTATTAACTGGCATGCACTTCAGTCGAGATCAGCTTGTACCACTTTGGCTCAATTCTTTCTCAGGTTCGACTCAACTTTTATCACTTAGCACTTCCAATCCAAACTGTCTTATGTATTTAGAAGCTCAGTGTTCTCTATAGCATCTATTTTCTCATGTATCCAGTTTTTCTCAATTCATTTGTCCTCCACCGTTTCATGAAGAGCTAATAGGACACAACCTAGAGTAAGACTTGAACTGGCAAAATCTGGTAAAAGATGATTTATGATACTTCATTTAACTCATTACGTTCTGAGTTCAAATTCCATTGAGGTCGACTTGGCTTTTTATCCATTGAGGGCCGATAAAAGAAGTACCAGTCAAGTACTGGGGTTGATGCAATTAACTTGCCCCTTCCCTGAAAATTGCAGATCGTTTGCCAAAATTAGAAAAATTAGGGGTAGGAGTGGCTATAGGCGTAGGAGTGGCTGTGTGGTAAGTAGCTTGCTTACGAACCACATGGCTCTGGGTTCAGTCCCACTGCGTGACACCTTGGGCAAGTGTATTCTACTTTAGTCACGGGCCGACCAATGCCTTGTGAGTGGATTTGGTAGACGGAAACTGAAAGAATCCCCTCCGATATGTGTATATATATATGTATGTGTGTGTATATGTTTGTGTGTCTGTGTTTGTCCCTCCCCACCATCGCTTGACAAGCGATGCTGGTGCGTTTACGTCCCCGTAACTTAGCGGTTCGGCGAAAGAGACCAATGGAATAAGTACTGGGCTTACAAAGAATAAGTCATGGGGTCGATTTGCTCGACTAAATGGTGGTTCTCCAGCATAGTCGCAGTCAAATGACTGAAACAAGTAAAAGAGTAAAATATTGCACATACAGTGGAATACACATATCCCATTTCTTTTTCAGCCTTTATGCATCCACTGCACATTTCACTAATATGCTACATTGCCCTTCGTACATGGGCCTCATACAATCTGTCCTTCAAGTAGAAGAATTCCTTTGTTGCCATCAGACGTAATAGCATCCTGAACTTTCTTCTCCTCATTCTTCCTCTGAGTTGTAACTTTCCAGAGCAACATCCCCCACTACCCCACTACCACTTCTGTTCTGTTTTTTCTTGGTTTGGTTATGCAAGTGAAAGTTTCTGGAAGGAGATGTCCACGTCTTTTGTACTTTTGGTGATGCCCAACAAATTCAATTCAAGACAGGTAAGCACAACCACATTATCGCATGAGAAGATGGGCTATTAAAGGTTGGTCTGTCCTTCTATTTGTCTTGTCAGCACGGATGGTCCTGCAGGTATCTTCATTGGAGGTCATTGCCTGCAACAGTGAGACACTAGGCTTCATGGTCAGTAACATGAACAGTGGTGACCAACGTCGAAGACGGCAAGCCGGCAGAAACGTTAGCATGCCGGGCGAAATGCTTAGCGGTATTTCGTCTGCCGTTACGTTCTGAGTTCAAATTCCACCGAGGTCGACTTTTCCTTTCATCCTTTCGGAGTCGATAAATTACCAGTTACGCACTGGGGCCGATGTAATCGACTTAATCACTTTTTTTCTGTCCTTGTTTGTCCCTCTATACTTAGCTCCTTGTGGGCAATAAAGAAATAAGAAACGTTAGCATGCCGGGTGAAATGCTTAGCAGTATTTCGTCCGTCTTTACATTATGAGTTCAAATTCCGCCAAGGTCGATTGTGCCTTTCATCCTTTTGGCGTTGATAAATTAAGTACCAGTTGCATACTGGAGTCGATCTAATCGACTGGCCCTTTCCCCAAAAATCTCAGGCCTTGTGCCTAGAGTAGAAAAGAATGTGGAAGAAATTTTTTCAGAGAGTTCTTGTAACTCTTCTTTGGTGCTCCTCTATCAAGGTCATCAGAGAAGAGTTCACCATACAGCTTGATCTTGGGATGTTGGTGATCCCCCATCCTGGTGATCTGGTGATCTATCCTGCCCAATGTAGCTGTGTCTTCAGCAGAGTTTCTTCAATGATGCTGACCATTGCCTGCTCTAGAATGGTCAATGTTAATGACAAGGTCACTGTTACAAAATTTTGGTTTCTTTTAAGTTTCCATTTACCAAATCCATTCACAAGGATTTTCTTACACTCAAGCTATAGTAGGAGAGATTTGGGACCGAACCTGGAACAATGTGGATGGGAATGAAACTTCTCGGCACTCAGCCAGTCACACCTGCAATAATTTCATCATCATTTAGCGTCCGCTTTCCATGCTAGCATGGGTTGGACGGTTCAACTGGGGTCTGGGGAGCCAGAAGGCTGCACCAGGCCCAGTCTGATCTGGCAGTGTTTCTACGGCTGGATGCCCTTCCTGACGCCAACCACTCCGTGAGTGTAGTGGGTGCTTTTTACGTGCTACCGGCACAGGTACCAGACGGGGCTGGGAAAACGGCCACGATCGGATGGTGCTTTTTATGTGCCACCACCTGCGATAATTTAAACCTCAAAAATCAAAAATCAGGGATGGCCAAAACAATCCTTCAGGAGAAGACTCAAAAGTGACAGACTCAGAAGCAGACAGAGAAGGTGGGAAAAACAACATATGTGAGTGGACAGGCTTAAAGATGAGAGACGCAGTGTGAGAGGCAGAAGACAGAGATGAGTGAAGGGATGTAGTTGCAGAGTCATCAATAGTGCCCCAATGGTCAGCCAGGTTATGAGATATGTAATGTAATATAATGTAAAAATCAAATGAAAAGATAAATACACACACACAAGTATATATAGTTATAATTAGCAATTTATTCCTGGTACTACAACCCAGATCAACATGTTTGCTTGTGGAAGCAGTAAAAGGAAAAAAAAAGGGAAAAGAAAAAAAATCATTTAAAAAAACATGACTGTAATGAAGAAATATATAAACAGACCAACATAGCAGCAGCAATTACATTAATAGAGCAAGTGAATTCAAGAACAGAGACAGAATTTAGTAGGGTTAGCATTATTCCAAAATATTGATTACAATAAAAAAAAAAAGAAAATCAAATTGATTACAATTTAAAACCAACAACTGGGACTAGTAAACCTATACATACATACATACATATATATATATACTTACATATGTGTGTGTATATACTTACATATAAAGATATATATATATATATATATATATAATACAATATACTTATATATATATATCTATATATATATATATATAATATAATATATATTATATTATATATATCTAAATATACATACATATATACTTATATTATTATATATATATATATATATATACTATACTACATGTGTACATGTGCATATATGTATATGGGAGTGAATGTATGTATTTATGTGTGTGTTGTGTTATACAATCTTTTATTAGATCAAATCATTAGTCTGATAATGATGTACAAGTCTGTGTATTTGTCTGTGTGTCTGAATATATATACATATACACACACACACACACACACATATATGTAGATATATGTATATATGTGCATATATTATATATAATATATATAGTATATATATATGTATGTGTATGTATATATTATATCATCATCATCATCATCATCGTTTAACGTCCGTGATGATGATGATGATGATATAATATATATATATATATGTGTGTATATATATATATATAATCACACACACACATATATATATATATATATATATATGCAATTGTATCTCTATAAATAAGCCCACAATGTAAACTATAACATTATACTTTAAGAACTTTTTCAACAAAATACACATACCTATATTTAATAACTTATAATATAAATATATATATATATATATATATATATATATATATATATATATATATATATATAATATATATATACACACATATATATACATGTATATATATATAATATATGTATGTATCTATGTATTAAAAATAGTATAGAAGGCAGCAGGGAATATATAAAACTACGTTGGTACAACAGATAGCTCGAATGACCAATCAATACTAAATGCAATCCAAAATTGTTATAATTAAAAGAATTCAGTTGCAGAAGAGGCTTGGAGGATACAATTGATGGTGCCTGTACTTAATTTCTCTATTTCTTTAAAATGAACATGGCAGATATGTAGACAATACTATTCAAAGTTCGTTTTTGGAAGCTGAAATTGCTAAATGTTTATGCTAAAACACAATTATCGCTGGTGATTAAATTACACACACACACATACACATATGTGTGTGTGTGTATCAGTGTAATTAGGTATATATATATATATATATATATATATATAATATATATATAGTATCTATGTATGCATATACACATACTATTTATATATATTCATATATATATATATATACACATACATACATATATATGCACAAATAAACATACATAAAGCCATGGATATATATATATATATATATATAATATATACATATATATATACGTATATATATGATGTATGTATGTATCTATGTATGCATATACACATACTATTTATATATATTCATATATATATATATATATATATATATATATATATACATACATACATATATATACAGATATGCACAAATAAACATACATAAAGACATGGATATATATATATATATATATATATATATATAATAGTTAATCCAAACATGAAAACACAAGGAGAAAACACAACGCGAGGACGTGGAACAAGTATAGTGTTATTGGACGCTCAGGAAAGGAAAGAAAGAAAGAGGATTTAACGTTTCAAGCGGAGCTCTTCATCAGAAACATAGAAAAAGGAAAAATCCAAGGAAGGGAACACAGACATATATATACATATACATACACACATACATGCCCACACACATTTATACATCCCTGCATATGCATACCATACACACATATATATATATATATATATATATATATATATATATGTATGTATGCATGTATGTATGTAAGTATATGTACATATATGTATGTACATTATATACACATACATGTCCATACACGCAGATACATGCACACAAACACATACAAAATCATTAATCGAAGTATATATTGTCAGACTAACAATTAGCGTTTGAATACTTACTCCGCCACCCACCCTTATCCTTGAGTCCTTTATTCTAAGGAGCCAAACATAGCTTCTTTGACCACCCCATGGAATACATATAATACATATATAAATATATAAATATATATATATATATAATTATGTGTGTATGTATATATATATATATGTATTTATATATATAATATATATATATATATATATATATATATATATGTATGTATATATATATATATAGTATATATATATAATATAATATATATATGTATATATATAATATATATATATATGTAATATATTATAATTAATGTAATATTATAGTATATATATATATATGTATACTATATATATTATATAGTATATATGTATAATATATATTATATATATATGTATAATATATATGTATGTATATATTATATATGTATATATATATATATATATATATTATATATATATGTTACTTTTTTTTTTAAACCATAACTTGTCCAGGAACTTTTTATATCACCTCACAAGACACACCACAAACACCACGCGCACACACACACACACATGTACAGGTGTGCGAGTATATGTACAAATATACATGACAGAATCTAATGGTAAGGTAAGCAATTTAATTAAAATATATAAGACTCAGAATTGCTCTATGATTGGACGCTAAATATTTCTAATGAACAATAACAGAAGTGAACATTATTATTATTTTACTATGTCTTATTATTTTACTACGTCTCACCTCACCAATATTAAAATGAAACATGTATACAACATCTACATATCGATGCAGGTATAATTATAATCTATGTTTGTGAGTTTATATATATAAATACATATATATATTTTGTATCTTATCTAAATTAACTATAACATAACCATCCTCCCACACCGTCTCAAATAAAGGGACATAATAAATATCCTGGAAACAGCTGTAAGACCTTCTATCTATAAATGTTCTAAAATCTACTCAGCCTTGGCTTTAATCTCATTATGAAAAAAATGTTATATATATATGGATGTATATGTATTGGGTTTCTCAAACTGTAATGCACTCTAAATACTGTAAGCCTATAAATTTATGAACTGAATCCAGCTTATCTAAGTATTTTCCATAAATTCAATTGAATTTCAAACAGAAGGTCTATTAATTTTGCTATTCAATTCTTTTTTTATTCCTTAAAATTCTAAGTAGATATTACAACTAAATAAATGGTTTGTCAATTGCTTAAGCAATAATAATTAGTAGTCTAAATAAATACAAAACTCTTAAAATAGAATTGAGTGTTAATAGCGACTGAAAGTGAGATGTTATATCATTATTACATATGTTTGTATATGTGTGTGTGTATGCATACATATAACTATGTACGTGTATATATGTATGTATATATATATATATATATATATATATATATATATATATATGGTTTTACTTATTATCTTATATTAAACTTTTTATACTTTTTGATAGTTATATATATTTTTTTTATTTAATTTTAAATTTAAATAATTTAAATTTTATATTTTATATATTTTGTATATTATATTAATTATGTTTATTTTTATGTTTTTCCTTCTTTGATTTGCCTAATAGTGGCTTTATCTCTAATTTAATTTATATTTATACTGTGAAATTGGATTAATCCTAAATCTAATTTTTCCCTGTAAGTTTGGATTTACTCCCTAATATTATTATTATTATTATTATTATTATATAATATATATATATATATATATACACACGTGTGTGTGTACATATGGATATGTACACACAAACACACACACACATATATATATATGACCATCTAATAATGTGAAGATGGAAATAGCAGGTTTAAATGGCAAATTACAACATTTGTTTCTGCACCAGACAGCAGCTTCAAGTAGCTGAGTTTACATTTATATATCATTATATAAGCATATTCTTTAGAATAACAATGTAATAAATAGCTATGATTCACCATCAGCTCTGGGTTGGTGCTTCCACAGGTGGAATGTGGTTAAGCACCATGGGATTTAATTGAGCTTCTTCAGAAATACATCTATTCAACTGCACCAATCAGTTCAGAAGATTCCAAGCAACACATTAATTGATGGAGAATTGGTCCAACACATTCTGGAGTTCCACATATTTATCCAGCCTTGGAAAATATCCTGCTTTAAGATGGCAATAACAGTATAGGAGCTTTTAAATTGCATGTTATGATGGTATTACCTGGATTATATTATATTATAATATATATGCATATATATATATTTATATATATGCAGTTAACTATATGTCCTGTCATAGAGTGATCAATGGTTTTGCATCCATAACATGCTTCGCTCTATGCACGACCTGCCAGACTCTAATGGCAAAGGCCATATAGATCTTCAAACTGTGGAGGTGGAATTCCGTTATGGTAAGTTAGCTTACTAAACAAAGAATAAACAATCCAGGTCATACATACATACATACATATATATATATATATATATACATGTTATTATGGTTGTCGTTTTGATAAATAAATAAGTCGACATTTTAATATACTAAAGCTGATGAACCAACTAATGTGCTTCTCCATTTTCTTATTTGTTATATATATATATATAATATAATATTATATATATATATATATATATTTACTATTATAGCTATTCAATAGTATGAAGTCATGGGTAATTGACTAAAAACCCTGTTTTGCAACCCAGGAACACAAGTTCAATCCAACATTGTCTATTAACTAAGTCAACTGTCTTTTATATAGTTTCAGATCAATCCAAGTCTTGGGAATGAGTTTTGAGTAGGTGGAAACTGTGATGAATCTCATCAGATTAATTGCACTTGTAATGGTAAAACCCAGCAATGTTGATCTGGCCTGTACAATGTGCTCACACCTATAGAATGGTCAGCATGTTTACAAGGTAATTCATTCAGTAGGTCATCCAACTGATTGAATAACTCATAGAATTGAATTCAATGTTAGAGGCTATCTTTGTATATTTGTTCCTATATTATATATATTCTTTAATTTGTTTCAGTCATTTGACTGCAGCCATGCAGGAGCACTGCCTTTAAATTTCAATATATATATATATATATCATAGAAGCACTCTGTCAGTTACGACGACAAGGGTCCCAGGTGATACGATCAACGGAACAGCTTGCTCGTGAAATTAAGTTGCAAGTGGCTGAGCATTCCGCAGACACGTGTACCCTTAACGTAGTTCTCAGGGAGATTCAACGTGACACAGAGTGTGACATGGCTGGCCCTTTTTTGAAATACAGGTACTACTTATTCTTGCAAGCTGAATGGACTGGAGCAATGTGAAATAAAGTGTCTTGCTCAAGGACATTATGCATTGCCAGGAATTGAACTCACGACGTTACGATCATGAGCCGAATGCCCTAACCACTAAGCCATGCATCCTCACACACACACACACACACACACACATATATATATATATATATATATACATATATGACAAAGGAACAGGAGTTGTGTATTCACTTTCATTAGCAAACAGCTGTTTCTGGTATAAGAAACTTTGCAATGTATACGTACACATACGCATAACCTGTGTGTGTGTGTGTGTGTGTGTGTGTGTGTGTGTGTGTGTGTGTGTGTGCTTTGATAATCTTTAAAAATCCTTTGATCATAAACACTAAAAGATCAGAAGGAATACTCGGTATCTTTTCAACTTTTGACTACTTTCTTCGTTTATTAATGGATAAATTATGTACACCACTCCAGACACTTTCTACCTACCTACCTACCTACATACCCACACACACAAATATATATATTTAAAATGATATAATATTATAATATACATACATTCATACACTGATTTGTATTTATCCTATTTTTCTACCAAACCCCACTACACACACACACATGTATGTATGTTTATTAAATATATTTATCTATATATGTATATAATTATTTATAGTATATTTATGGATTTAAATAATACATCATTCATTGCAACGCTAAATTATATTTTCAATCTTCGGAACAAGGCTTGCAATTTTGAACGGAGATGGAGATCAATCAATTATATTAACCCTAGTATTTGCCTGTAAAACTAAATAATATCACATAAAACTTTAATCTTGAAACAACTGTTAAATATTATTAATCCATTAACCTCTTAATCTCTATAAACTATATATTCTTGATTTCTATAGATAGACCTAAAATTACGTCTTCTGTATTGCCCATGCCGGTGGCACGTAAAAGCACCCACTACACTCTTGGAGTGGTTGGCTTTAGAAAGGGCATCCAGCTGTAGAAACTCTGCCAGATCAAGATTGGAGCCTGGTGCAGCCAACTGGTTCACCAGCCCTCAGTCAAATCGTCCAACCCATGCTAGCATGGAAAACAGACATTAAACAATGATGATGATGTATTTTATTTTGCAAGATTCCTGATGTGAAATCGTTTGTTCAGTTATACTTGGGCATGGCTATATTTTGCCAAAACCCATGCACTATATAGTCTTCACTTCAGCTTTATTATTATTATTATTGTTGAAGTGGAGGCTCATGGCCTAGTGGTTAGAGCAGCCAACTTGCGGTCGAGGGATCGTGGGTTCGAATCTCAGACAGGGTGATGTGTGTGTTTATGAGCAAAACACCTAAGCTTCATGTAGCTCCAGCAGAAGGTAATGGCGAACTTCTGCTGACTCTTTCACCACAACTTTCTCTCACTCTTTCCTCCTGCATCTTGCAGCTCACCTGTGACGGACCGATGTCCTGTCCAGGTGGGGAACCTATATGCCAAGGAAACCGAGAAACCGGCCCTATGAGCCCAGCGTGACTCAAGAAGGAACAAACATTAATGTTGAAAAGTGAGTGAATGTCGGAAGAATGGCCAGTGTGAAAGGACCAATGCTGAGTGTGCACCTGTAAACAAAAGAAGGGCTCTTGCCTTGTTGTTCAGGCACCTGTGACTTTTGTAGGTTTTTCATGAGGTCCTTAATGCGCCTCCCCTATTGGGAGTTTTAAATTGCTTAATTACAATTGTTATTATATTGTTTACACATTGTAAAACCCGTTGTATCGTCCTGTTTTTGTCTTTTATGTACTATGTGTTTTAATGTAATTTTATGTAAGCCCTTGTGGCCAATAAACAAATTATTATTATAATTATTTTAGTTTCTTTGTCAAAGCTCTTTCATCACACATCCTGACAAAGAAACTAAAATAATAAAAATAATAATAATAATTAAGCTTATTTAAGACCTACTATCTAAGGTATGTATTTAATAGACAAAATATGACCATTCACAAGCATAAAAATAAAAATAATCCTAAAATTCTTATTCATAAATATTTTGGTTAGACGGTTATTTTTATTTATTTTTTTGCTTTGTCATTTGTACATTTTTATATTGTTGGAGAAAATGTTGTTTGTTTCTACACCTTCAACGCCTTTTCTTCAACCATGAAACTAGAATTGGACATATTAATTCATTTATAAACACCAAAATAGATGATGCTAGTAAGGATTAATATACATCAATTACTGAGGGTAGTGGGCTTACACATACTAACACAGAAAGAAGTAGCAAGGCTAAAATTTTAAACCTTATAGCTTGTGATCTACTAAACTGACCATACCATTGAAATTAACCAGTTTATTAACAACCCAGCTGAGACCACCACTAATTCTATGACACATAACTGTTTTAAAGTAATTAAAATTAAAATTTAAAATTTCATGTTAATTTATGTTCCAAATATCAGACATTAGTTATTTTACTAAATCCATTATTTTAAAAATTAAGGGAAATAAAAACAATGTACATCAGTAGAAGTATGGTAACAAGGGTGTTAAGCTATATTTTTCCATAAATATACACACAAACACACACACATATATATATATATGTATATATACAGAACACATGTCTACCCAAGTCATGATCAGCCAAGGGTGACACTAGAGTAGGATTTTTTAATAATAGATATACCTTCACCTCTCTACTGAGCATATTAAATTCAAAGTGTGTGTAACTAGATATGTGTGTGTGTGTAGATATTTACTATATATTGAACACACTGCATTTGATAAATAACTGTTCTTTATTTGTAGACAAACAATACTAACAATGGTTTCATGCAGAATGAATTTCCACAATTTTCAAGCAATCCACTTAAATATGAAGGCAATTACCAGCATTTTTAAGAGGGTCACATGAAAATTGTAGAAACTCTTACCACATGAAACCATTGGTAACATTGTTGATGCTTGCCTAGAAAACACAAGCTGGCTTGGCCAAAGCTCAAAACATTTTCAGATTATTTAAACTTTCATACTTCAAATAGTTCTACAAAATATTCTAAGATCGCTGTGCTTGTATTATGATAGAAAAAATATGCATTTTAGATATGTAACAATGTAACACAGGCATCAGTTTCCTTGTAGAGTTTATATGGATGTGTGTGCGTACATATATATATATTAAAATTAGGGAACTTATTTCTGAGTCCACAGGAGAGAGAAGTTCGATTTAGTACTAAAATGAATTACTCACTGTATTATATCCATATATATATATAGATAGGTTTAAGAGACAGAATCACCCTGAAGCAGCTCAATCACCATTGAACGACATTATCCACGATAAGTACATATAGGACTAAATATTGATTTGCTTGAGGGTGATTCTGTCTCTTAAACTTATCTATATATATACATATATATATAAAGATAGTATTGGAGATTTTATGCTTTATTTAAATCTATCAATAGTGCACAGTGCAAGAGGTTCTCTGGCACAGTGAAAGGAATACACTTAGCTTAACAACACACACAGACATCTAGACATACATACACACACACACATATACATACACACATATACATACATACACCTATACATACATATATATATACATATACACATGCACATATATATATTATAAATATGTATATATATACATATATACAAAACATACATGCATATATACATACACATATATATATATATGATACATAAAATTTAATTTAACCATGACTTTTAGATTAAAAAAAAATATTTTTTTAATTATTTTTTGTTACTTTTAATGTTATTAACCTTTTGTTTTTCCAGAGTATTCTATTGAATTGCTTTGCTATAAACAACAACTGAAATATCTAGATTTGTTGGACAACTTAAACAAAGTCACTATCTACAAAAAAAGAAAAACTACTTTTACTTCTAAAAAATACACAAAAATACAAACACATTTTCTTAAATCAAAATAAATTTAGAGTTAACCACTAAGAAATCTGAAGACGTTCATGAAACAATCTTTGGGGAGTTTTTTGCTTTTTTTTTTTCAATATTTGTGGAGGGGGTTAGGATTTTTATTTTGTTCTTTTTCAGGTTTTCTTTATTTCTTCCAAGGTTTTTGTTCGCTTTTTTTTTCTTTTCTTAAAGTTTGTTCTTTGAAATTTGTCGTCTTGCAAGTTATTGTAATAATAATCCATACCATGTTTCCATAGCCAAAGAGACTTAGCTGCCAGTTATATTAAAAGCACTTGGAGAAGAAGGGCTATTCTCCTGGACTATAGAGCAAGCTCCACTACAAAACAAACTGTTCTGTTCAGAGCCAATGCAAAACTGAATTTGTAGGAATTGAAACGATAATAGGAAGTTATTAGTCTTCTTTGGTATTCAAATTTCACAATGGACAAGCAATGTTTTTAAAGTTTCAGTTTCTAGAATTTTTTTTTCTTTCTCTGTTTTTACCTCTTTACTACAAACCAAAGAAAAATCAAAACTTAATCCCACACTTCTCCTGCCAGCTCAGTATGCTGGTATTTAAGAAATAGTCTAACAAAAATTCAAAAATAAAAACAAGTCAATATACGAATAGACTAAACATAAATATAACAGCATTGAATAAATTGATGATCTGAAAGCTAATTAATTAATTAATTACATCGTTAAACATAGACTAGCTAGTACTGAACATTATTACATTGATCAGTCATTACCGTATTTAACAACGGCTTTGCTAAACAGATACAGTGTACATGGGTGCATTTGTGTCAGTGTGCATGGCTTACATGTGTGTAACACGCGTGAACTGAGAATTGCATTTAGCTCTCCTAGGTTAAGCATACGATTCAAAACTAGTCACAAATATATTTAATTAATATTCACTACTTTGCCCTAGGCACTGGGTCAATTTCAGGAAGTTGAGGTATAACAATAGTCAAATTGAATTGATGAATCTCTTACTAAAACTTGTACAATTAACACTAGCAGAGTGAACTTTTATCTGAGTACCATAAGTGATACAGTAAAGTGTTTTAATCAAGCATTCTACTGTCTTGGCCATCTCTACAATCTTTGTGTAAAATTATAGTGAAATTTTGGACAAGCTATCACTTGAAATATATACATACGTCTATCTATCTATCTATCTATATATATATATATATATATATATATATACATACATATATATATAAACATACATACATACACAGATAGATAGATAGACAGATGGATAGATAGATAGACAGATGGATAGATAGATGGATAGATAGATATATAGATGGATAGATAGATAATAGATAGATGGATAGATAGATATATAGATGGATAGATAGATAGATAGATAATAGATAGATGGATAGATAGATAGATAGATAGATAGATAGATAGATAGATAGATAGATAGATAGATAGATAGATAGATAGATGGATAGATAGATGGATAGATAGATGGATAGATAGATAATAGATAGATAGATAGGTAGATAGGTAGATAGACAGATAATTATCTAGGCTGATAGGTTAAAGTACACTCATGTTAAAGCCTATATAAACGAGTACATCCATATTTTAAGCATGTTTGTAACTCTAAAAGCATTAAAGTCTACCAACTTCCCATGTATAGATGTAGAATTTTGAAAAACAAAAAAAAAACTTAAAATAAAAAATAAACAACAAAAAGAAACAAAATAATTCAATTTCTCTTTTTTTTTAATGTTTTCTTGGTACTTTGACAAAAAAAGGGGGATTTAAATAAAATGGAACAAAAAGACAGAAAAAAAAATTAAATTTTTTTTGTTTTTGCTCTTCGTTTTGTTTTTGTTTCACAAAAATTATCAGGTTGTTTCTTTATTTGTTGTTGTTGTTGTAGTTATTATTTGTAAATTCTTCAGTAAAAAAGAATTTTACCAACGTTCTTGTTTGTCGAATAAAAAAAAAAAAACAGAACAAACAAAAACAAACAAATCTAATCATCACAGCCAAGGTATTATGGATGGAAGCTGTGGAAATTTCGGATAAAAATGATGCAAAATACTTTACAAGTAAATAAACTTGAAGTAAATTTTAAGAATGAAAACAAAAAAAATATATTTATATGTATGTAATATATAAATTGTGAAGGAAGAGTAAGATTTGTTTTGCTTTTGTTTTTGTTTTTTGTTGTTACTGATTTGTATTATTTTATTTTATTTTATTTTTTAATCAGACTTCCTCAACTTTGAAATAAATACTGCCTTTTTCTTCTTTTTCTTTTTCAGACATTTCAAAAACAAAATCCCACAAAAGAAAAAAAAAAAAATCAAATTTGAAAATACAAAAGAAATTCAAAGAAAAAAAAATGACAGAGGAATAAAAATTAATCAAACAAGAATAAAAATTATATGCATATATGCGTATGTATATGCATATATATATATATATATATATATATATATATATATATATATATATATATATATATATGCATATGTATGTGTATATATATATATGCATATATATACATATGCATATATATACATATGTATGTGTGTATATATATGCATATATATACATATGCATATATATACATATGTGTATGTATATATATATATATATATATATATATATATATATATATATATATATACACATATATAATATATATGTATATGTACATATATCTATATATATGCATATGTACACATATGCATATATATATATATATATATATATATATATATATATACCGATATATATATAAATGCATAAGTATATATACATATAAGTACATAGATATATATGTGTATATTTGTTATAACATTAGCATGCATTACAAACTTATGGCTGACAAAACATTGAACTTTTTCTATATTTTTTTTTTTTAATTTTTAAAATTTTTTTGTAGACACAAAGACACAGTTATATATACCAGGGAGGAGGAGGAGGGGTGAGATTGTGTGACTGAAGTCCAGGCCCTTTCTCCAAAAAAGGGGACATAATGTTGCGTAAGAGAAGTGACTTAGCTTCAACCGGGAAATGAAAATGAGTTCATGAACTCATTATTGCTGAGAGCTTACTTTTACCTCTACTACGAAGCTTGTCACTAGGATACGACAGTTCATAATAATAATAATAATAATAATAATGGTTTCAAATTTTGCCACAAGGACAGCCAACTTTTGTGGGGAGGGGGGATAAGTTGATTACATCAACCCCCCCAGTGCTCAACTGGTACCCCTATTTTATCAACTCCCAAAAGGATGAAAAGCAATGTCGACCATGGCAGAATTTGAACTCGGACCCTAAAGACAGGTGAAATGCCACTATGCATTTTGCCTGGCATGCTAATGCTTCTCCCAGCTTGCCACATTTGTAGCAGTAGCAGTAGTAGTAGTATAGTAGTAGTAGTAGTAGTAGTAGTAGTGGTAATCCTTTCTAGTGGAGGCATAAAGCCTCAAATTTGGGGGTAGAGATTAAGTCGATTAGTTCGACTCCCAGTACACAAATGGTACTCAATTTATCGACCCCTCAAAGGTTGAAAGGCAAAGTTGAGCTTGGTGGAATTTGAACTCAGAACATAGCAGCAAACAAAATACTGCTAAGCATTTTGCCCAGCAAGCTAACGACTATGCCAGCTCGCCACCCTTGTTAATAATAATAATAACAATAGTTTCTGATTTTGGTACAAGGCTAGCAATTTTTGCTCCCTACACTTGACTGGCACGTTATTGTATCAACCTCAGGGGAATAAAAACTAAACTTTACTTTGGCAAGATTTGAACACAGAACTAATGAATGCTGCAAAGTTTTTTTGCCTGATGCACTAATGATTCCGCCAGTTTGCCGCCTTCATAATAATAATAATTAGAATAACAACAATGGTTTCTGATTCAGGCAGAGGCCAGAATTTTCAGCAGCGAGGATTGGGGAGGAACGGCTGACTATTTTGATCTCGGTGCTTGTCTACTGCTTTATCTAAATGACACCAGAAGGATGAAAAGCAAAATTCATCCTCGGCAGGACATGAACTCAGGATGTTTAAACGAGTTGGAACAAATAGTGCTCCAATGATTTTTGTCAACCCACCACCCTAATAATAACAATAATACTAATAACATTAAGACAAGAAACTTCAGCTTTATAGAAAGGAAATGTGAGATTGCAGCATTCATGCCTTTCCTAAACGGTTTGAAGACTCACTCGGTTCACCAAATGCTCACCACCACAGATGACTTTTGTTTTTTCCCTGCCGCATAAATAATTTGGGGCATCAGCCTGATGCCCTACATATATTTTGAAGAAGAGAAAGCAGAAGGTGTGACAATAATGCCTTTCCCCGTTAACAGCAGTAGAATCAAATACCGTACTGTACACTTCATTTGCCGAGAACTTACTGACACATCAGGACTCCCACTACAACAACAGTAACAATGATGATTTTAAATTTCGGCACAAGGCCAGCAATTTTAGGGGGGAAGGAGACAGTCGTTTACACTGAACCCCAGTACTTAACTGGTACTTTATTTTATAGACCCTGAACTCAGAACATAAAAGAGCCAGACAAAATACTGCTGAGTATTTTGTCTGATGCTCAAATGATTCTGTTAGCTCACTGCCTTATATAAGAATAACATTAATAATAATAATAATAATAATAATAATAATAATAATAATACATTTGACAAGGAACCATTACACAGATACGATACAAGGCTACAGATTTATAAAAGACGAACAGATTGCAACATTCATATAGTTACCAAGAAACATCAGTTGGGTAAGTGAAAATAGCTCCCATAATTAAAAATAATTGCTTCTAAATTAGGTATAAGGCCAGCAATTTTGAGTGGTTGGGGAGGAACTAGTCAATAATATCGATCCTAGTATTTGACAGGTACTTTATCTTATTGGCCCTGAAGAGACGAAAGGCAAAGTTGGTGCCCAGCAGGAATTGAACTCAGAATGAAGAGCATTGGAAAAAAATAACCCAAAATATGTTGTGCAACACTTTAATGATTCTACTAGCTCACCACTATAATAATAATTCTGAAATCTTATGGGGAGGGGCTAGTCAATTACATCAACCCCAATGCTCAACTGGTACCTATTTCTTCGACCCCGAAACGATGAAAGGCAAAGTCAACCTGAGCAGATTTCAAATTCAGAACGTAAAGACAGAAATCCCGCTAAGCAATTTTTGTCCCTCATGCTTATGATTCTGCCAGGTCAATGCCTCAATAATAATAATAATAATAATTTCAAATTTTTGCCACAAGGGCAGCTTGGGGGAGGTAGGGATGAATCGATTACATCGACCCCAGTGTTCAACTGGTACTTATTTTATCGACCCCGAAACGATGAACGGCAAAGTCAACCTGAGCAGATTTCAAACTCAGAACGTAAAGACAGGCAAAGTCGACCTCGGCGCAATTAGAACTCAGAATGTAATGACAGACGAAATGCCACTAAGCATTCGGCCCAGCATGCTAACGATTCTGCCAGCTCACCACCTTAATAATAACGATAATAATTAAAAAATTATAATTTCAAATTTTGGCACAAGGCCAGAAATTTCAGGGGTAGTGTAATAATAATAAGAATAATTAAAGTTGTTAGTAAATTAGGCACAAGGTGAGCAATTTCTGAAAGGAGTGGGTAAGTTAATAGTATCAACCCCAGTTTTTGACAGCTGCTTTATTTTATCAATCCCCAGATTAAAGTTCGGCGAGATCTGATTCTAGAACATAAAGATTATAAATCTTGCCTACAACAATAAACAAATATTTACTTCTTACATTTTAAAAGGCCATTTTTACATTTCGAAATTGTAAATTTAAAAACAAAAAAAAAAAAAATTTTTTCAAACATAATGGAAAAGAAAAACTATTAATTTGTTAAAAAAAAAAAAGAATTTCTTTTTCAAAAGTGATTTAAAAAGGTAATTTTTAAAAAAAGAGTGAGTGTGGCCAGATCTAGCACCAGACCCACAACCCATTAAGATGGGTAACAATTTATGTCATCGAAAAACAAATTTTAAAAGAAAAAAAAAAATGGCTAAAGAAAGAAGATATGAAAGGTATTATGGGAGAATAGTAAGCTTTAAGTTTCACTTACCCAACATCATGTCACTCAGATATTTTTTACAGAAATGCATTACAAGGGATGCACAAAGCCTTTTTTTTGTTTTTGTTTTTTTGTACATATTTCATGTTTGTTTAGGAGATTTTGGGTAGGGTTTGGAAGAGGGGGAATACTTGTAGAACAAAAATATTTATAAAGAGAAAGGGATGTACAGTGGAGTATAGGTTGTTTAGTTGGTGACTTAAGATTAGATATTCACATATTTAGAAACACAGACACAGGAAGGTATGTATATATATACATATATACATCCACACTAATACGCATGCATATATATATATATATATATATATATATATATATACATATACACACACACATATCTCAATTGTGAGTGAACAAAGTAGATTAAAATTATCAATTACACTAAATAATAATAATAATAATCCTTTCTATTAAAGGCACAAGTCCTGAAATTTGTGGAGAGGGGACTAGTCGATTCCATCGGCCCCAGTACTTGACTGGTTCTTATTTTATCAACCATGAAAGGTAAAGTCAACCTTGGTGGTATTTGAACTCAGAATGTGAAGTTGAAACATTAAAAATATATTTTTTTTTACTGCACATACACAGCATTTGCAGAGAAGAATTTTAACCCCTAATTATTACTGTTACATATTTCATGGACAGTCCCCAACATCAAGACATGAATAAAAGATGGTGCTGGGCTTGCTGAAAGGGCTCCAATAATTCTTAATAATTATTTCTATTACAGGCGCAAAGCCTAAAAAATTTGTAGGGGGCTACCAGTCATTTACACTGACCCCAATGCTCAACTGGTACTTGTTTTATTGACCTCTGAAAGGATGAAAGGCAAAGTCGACCCCGGTGTCATTTGAACTCAGAATGGAAAACTGGAAGAAATGCTACTAAGCATTTACTCCAGTGTCCTAACACTTCTGCCATCTCACTGCCTTGACTAGTTCTTAATAATAAAAATATTTTTACTTGCGCACCTGAATAAAGTGCAAATTTGTGAAGGAGCAGAGAGGTAGATATAATCAGTTGAATTAATCCGTGTGTATTACTGGTATATATTTTAGTGACCTTTGAATGTGTGAAAAGGCAAAAATTTTCTCATAGACAAGAAATGATTTAAGTTTACTTCAGCAATTTTTTTCCTTTTTTTTTCAAGTTGGAAGAAGCTAAACTAAATACAAAAATGCATTTAGTACGGTATGTTTTGGTCTTGGACATTTACACAACCTAATAATAATAATAATAATAATAATTATAATAATAATTAATAGTAATAATAATAACAACAGCAACAACAAAATTACCAGCCATCACATTAACATGCAAAGCAATTTGTGAATATCTATCCTTTAAGAGTCACACCATATCAAGAAAAACATTTTTATATTTGAAAAAAAAAAAAAATACAAAAATCTGGCAAAGAAAATTTTAAAAAAAGGACCAAACACAGGAAGACAATTTGATTTAAAAAAAAAAAAGAAGAGGGGCAGGGATAGAAAAAAAATATTAAAAGTATGAAAAAAATATAATTTTAGCTGTTAGAGTTTTAAAAACTATACAGTTGGCATTTAGTCTCTTGTGCAACAAGTTGGAAACTCTTCGACAAATGGCCATTTGGCTTCTTATTAAAAGCGCTCAACACAGATTAATAGTAGGAGTGGTTAATACTATCGAGTAAACCAATAATCTATTTTCAGGTGTCACCCTTGATTTCACTTGCTTGCTTTTTTTGATCAATCTCTCTCGCTTTCTTTCTCTCTCTCTCACTCTTTCTCTCTCGCTCGCTCTCTCTATCTATCTATCTCACATGCTGGTCACAGTTTATCTTCCCTCGGAATTCCTCAACAACACTTTATTTTTGACTTTTCACAATACTCCCGAACAATGATGTAGAGATGGCTGGATGCAGTTTTTTGGTGGCTGCCTGCTTTGCAATTTTTAACCCTCTTAAAGCTGCCCTGTCGTTTCACAGCAGCTAGGGAGCAAGGGGGAGGAGAAATAAATTGATAATAAAAGGTTACGATAAGGGACTAAACACCAAAACAATAAGAGGCAATGAATGAACACGAGATTGGAGGCTTGTTCATTCCTAATTATACATATTGTATGTATATACACAAACACTCACACATATATACATGCACACACATGTATATATATATATATATATAAATATATACATATATATATATGTATATATACACACACATACACACATGTGTATATATATACATATATATATACACACATACACACACATATATATACATACATATATGAAAGGAGGGAAGAAAGACACAAAAACAAACTAAAGATCTTTTGGAACTGCCTCTTATTGTAGTGTATTTAATTCAGTCAGATTTAAAGACTAGCACCCATAATACGATGAACAAAGCAGAATTTAAAGTAGTATTCAAGTTCATTATTTGTTTTAAAAATGTTTATATATATATATCACATCATTTCTACTGCCAGTCGATATAGCAGCTTCTCTTTCAATGGAAAAAAAAAATGCTTCTTTTTTTTTTAAACAAGACAGAAAACAAAAAAAAATGTTTACATCTGTGTCAGTGTGTTTGTATGTATGTGTGTATATAAATATATATGTATGTGTGGATGTGTGGGTTTTTGTTAGTTTTTAACAGTGGTCATCTCAGCTGTTTAATCAACTGAAATGCTTGAGTACTCTGCAGACATAGGGTCAAAGAAGCTTGAAGTGGAATTGTCTCAGAATTCCCATGATTGCAAAGTGAACTCTTCTTAGCCACTTGGTTATGCATGCATCTATAATACATACATATATATATAACATATATATATAACATATATATATATACATATATATATACACACATACATACACACAGACACATATATATGAAAATAAAAATAATCGAAAAGAATTAGCAACTCAAAACATAGACAAGTAAACAACAGACATTTGGTTAACACACACACACACACATATATATATTACATATAGCTAAATTAATATACGGATAAATTAGGTTACTCAGTGGAAGAAATTGATAAAGTTGGTTCTCCAAAAATAGGTATGAATTTAGTAACTCTTCAAAATGGTAACAGTTTTGTTGGACATGTTTTGGGAAAAGTATAAGAAAAGCAAATTCCGCAATAAATGTGTAATTTCACTTTAATTGACCCCTGAAATAACTTTTACTTTTAATGGTTTATAGTAGGGATTTAGTTAAATGGCCACAATAATAATGTAATGTACCTGGCGTTAGGTAACCGATGTGGTTATTCAGATGTGTCATATGATATGTAACGATGGCTCATGCTATACAATAGCTACACACACCTGTGATAGGAACAGCATTTGTAAAATAAAATTTGATAGGAATGGTATTTTGCTGTCATCCCAGAAGACTACACAGATAGATATAATTACAACTTAGGGTGTCTTCTGCACAAGTAAACAAGAGAAGTAAATATGATAGAGAGATATTCAACCACACGAACCTGAACGCTGATGAGAGTTTGAGGAACTCTCCTGGCTCCCTGAAGTAAAACGTTACCAGACAAAACGCTTAAAAGTGTCCATTTTGAACAATGATTTGGAGGGAAAAATTATAAGTTTTGTATCACATAACATATGTTACTCCACAAGACGAACACAACTATTCCTCAAATTTTTGAATAGCTGAAGAATAAAAAAAAAAATACAAGGGAGATAAATCTTATCACCACCACAGATGGTAAGCAACATTTATATATATATATATATATATATATATACATAAATAATTTCAATTTATTTTCCTGTGGAGTAATTTAATATTGGAAAGGATTTTCATAGTTTCATGCAGTTGATCCCTATTATAGAAACATACTGGCATGAAAAAAATCATAAAGAAATTGTTTTTAGCATTAACTATTGTCAACCTTAAAATAAAAAAAGATAGTAACACTTCTATTCTCCAAGAGAACTAAGTAGTGTAATACAAGAAGTATAACTGTGTGAATAGCTGATTAAATTGCCACCACATGCATGTCAGGTATTGATCTGTACGTATTACAGATTGATAGCAAAATCTGCAGCAAACTCAAAATAAGGATTTAGCCTTGCACTACCTTATTTTCCAAGAACCACAAGGGTCATTTCCTAACCAAATTCTTAATATTACTGACGTCAATTAGTACTCATACAGAGAAACTCAGTATATAAATATATATTTGTAAAAACAAAATTCTGCAATGTATACATACGTTTTTTTTTCTTTTATTAAAAGTAAGGGGATAAATAAAGGGGAACCGAAGGGCGACAAAAAAGGATATAGACGGGATTTCTTTAAAAAAATTAAGGAACCGTTACCATTTTGAAGAAAACATTTTTCTTTCAAAAATAATTTTTAAAATATGAAAAAACACAACAAAAAACATGTTCTTAATTTTTTTCTTTTTTGTGTTTTTTTTTCCAATCAGAACATTAAAATTTCTGTGAAAAATGGAATGCTGTTCATATTTGTTAGTAGGAATAAGATTTTGTTCGGACTTTAGATTCACTTTGAAGTGTGCTCACATGCATGTATGTGTGTGCATGCATGCACACATATATATATAATATATATATATATATATATGTATGTATGTATGTATGTATGTATGTATAAACACCTTCTACCCAACTTACAACTGACAGGTCTTAAATCGATCTGGTCATATGTTGGATTTATATTTTTCAACACTATTTCCATTCAAACGCAACAGATGATTGAAAGCGATTGAGTGATAGAGTGTGGCATGTAGTGGAGGCCTGGGTCTGAAAGAGGCCTGCATTACCAGATGCTGCCAGTTATTGTACGTGCAGCTGCCCAACGTCTGAAAAATTGATTCTGTTTATTTTATTATTTCCTTACTTTTTGTGGTCACAAGTGCGGATTGTCGTAAGCCGCATAGGTTGTAAGTCAAGAAGATGTATACATACATATACATACATATATATATATATATATATATATATATATACATAGACACAAATACACACATGCATGCATATACACACAAACATACATGGTTAAAGTAACTTTCTTTTATAGACGAAGACATAAAAAAAAATAGGACAAGTTTGAAAATAGCTAATTCCTAATGAAAGAGAAGCTGTGCAGCTAGAATCTTTAAATTACAACAACATTTAAGATTTTGGTAATATTATCACAGATATTTTTTTTCTTTCTTTCCCACCGAGCAGATTCCCAGGTGGTGGTGATGGTGGAGGAGGGGAATAGTTTTGTGAAAAAAAAAAAAGAAATGCAACGGTAGAACTGCATGATGTGACAGTCTTGTTATTGATTCTTGTCACTGATGGTCATTTTGTCTGACTTCATGGCATAAGAGAGAGGGTGAGCTGGGAATTCTCCCTGGAATGAAAAACGCCAATACCAGTTGGTAACAATAAATACTTTCATGGTTAGTTAGTTACTTGGTGTAAGAAAAAAAAAAAAATTGATTTCACCTTTTTTGTTAATAGTTTTTTTTTTTTTTTTGCTTTAACCATCAGTGACATTATGTGCAAGATATATATATGCACGTGTATATTATATATATATATATATGTATATATATAGACAGATACATTTTATATAAACTTTCCTTTTTTGTTTTTAAAATCCAATATCATCATGATCATCATTATCATCATCATCATCATCCTCATCATCATCATTATCATCTTCATCTTCAACATGAAACCTTCCACAAAAGGAGAGAAGGTTTTTTGGTCTGTAAATAGCATCTCGTCATCTCATACTCGACTGCCAACCCAAAGGAGGAGAAGGAGGAGGAGGAGCAGTTGGGGAGAGGGAGGCAGTACTTGATGTAGATCTTGGCAAATCTTCATACAAAAATATATTCAACTCCAGCATTTATTTACAATGATTTTACACTTTACCGGTAGTTTCTGATCTTAACAATTTCATATTTACGTTGTTATTGTTTAATTTTTAAAATCCAGATGTTAATATATTATAGATAGATATATAGTTTTTTCTTTTTTTTTTTGGTTCTTTTCGTTTTTACTGGTTGTTACAATTTTTTTTTTATTATTTTGGTTTAATTTGTTTTGTTTGTTGTTTAAGTTTTTACAAATTTTTCTGGTTGTTCGCATGTTTTGTTTTTAGTTTTGTTGTTTGTATGTTTTTTGTTTTGTTTCATTCAATTTTTCAACCCAAATTTGGCCTCATTTATAAAACGTCAACGGAATTAATATTCGTTTGAATCGAATAAGCTAATTAAATTAGGCGCTGATGTTATAGGCCATTGAAAACCCTTTTTTAACAAGGATGTTGTTACAGAAAAAAAAAAAAAAAAAGGCAGGAAGGAGTGAAGAAGAAAGAAGGAGGGACTAGAATTTTTGGAAGGAAAGTCTTATATTAACACCAGAAACCAAATATTTCATGAAACAAAAGATTGAAACAGTTTCATAACATACATTCAGAAAGAAAAAAAAAATTTTTCTTTTTTGTTCTTTTTAATATTGCGATCTACAAAAGAATATATCTGATGGGCTGACAAATTCAAGATAAAGTAGTGTGTTTAGTCTGGAATTATGACAGAACACAACCTTAATAGATCTGATAAGTTAAGTTACCCACACATGTGTCGAATGCCCAGAAATATAACAGAAATAGTAATTAATCGTTAATTGGTTTACTTGGTCGTTAACATGTAAATGAGGTTGTTTCTTCCAGTCCATCCTTGTTTTTCCCCATTACTGGTCAGTGTCGCTTAAGAAAAAGAAATCTATTATTCTTCAAGAGAACACATATCCCTATATTTTTTACTTTTGTTCTTTTAAATAATTACACTTTGTAAATAAATTTACAATGCAAAAACTAAAACGGAATTTTGATAGATGTTGGTAAATATTCTTTAAACTAATATGTATATGCATTTATGTGTAAACACACACAGATACATATATATCATATATATCTATACACATAGATATAGATATAGATAGATAGATAGATAGATAGATAGATATAGATAGATAGATAGAGACAGACAGATAGATCTACAGAGAGGGAGGGAGAGCGAAAAATACATAAATGTGTGTATTATATATACATATGCATACATACATGAATAATATAATACCCACACACACACACATATGTATATATATATATGTGTGTGTGTATGTGTGAGCTTGTATGCATGTACATATATATAATCATTATAATTATCCTAATTACTGTTAAGATATTTACTACTACTACTACTACTACTACTAAATGTTTAACTCTATGCAGACATTTATCTCATCAGATACACAACTATATTCTTCGACTTAAGTAATTAATAGAAAATGGAAAACATGAATTTTAAACTTCACAAGAATGAAAGAAAAAGAACCAAAAATAATAATAATAATAATAATAATAATAATAATTGAACAGTTAACGTTAAATCTCTAGTTTACCAATGGCACACAGTATAATTTACATATACATCTCTATTTGATGATGTGTGTGTGTGTGTTTATGTAAGTATGTACGTAAAATATATGGCGGATAGAATGGGCAAGAGAACAAATAAATAATAGCTTAAAAGCTTGCCGTTAGAAAATAGAATTTAAAACTTCTGTTGAATATTGCGAAAATATATTTTGGCCGACCAGAATCTTACCAACAAGTGACACAATAACAACTATTCAAGATTTCGCAAGTGACACCGGCAAATGCAGAAAAATTGAATTTCATCCAAATTTTACAGAAAAACTGATTGTGATATTGCTTTGGTGATTAAATCACTTATGACGATGTTTATAATTATTATTATCGGTATTATTTGTAGCAGTAGTAATAATAGTATTAGTAGCGTTTGCTAAGTGATTCAGTTTGTGTTGTTTCTGTTTAAAAATGGGGCAAGTTTCTGGCTATTTCACCTGTTGCTTTACAAGACTGGAAGGCCATAATCACATTTGTCCGCTATTATTTAATTAGAGTTTGGAGGAATTTTAAGATTTGTAGAATCATTCAGGAAATCAATAAAAGAAATGGTATTATTTTAATCAAGAAGAGATTGTCAAAAGTTTTGCCTCACTTTTAAGAGACATTTGAGAATTTTCTTTGAAAATAACATACATATGCACACACACTTGAGTGAAATATATTCTGATCTAGACATATATGCATTCATATATATATATATATATATATATATATATATATATATATGTACACTAACACACATATAGGTATGTGTATGTGTGTGTGCATGTGAGCTCAATAAAAGAGAATAGAAAGAATATGTAAATCAAAGCTAAAATCTTTAAGTCAAAAACATAAATTTTTCCATTTTCTATATTACTACAAGAAAAATGACAATTTCATACATATCATACACACACACACACACACACACACACATATATGTATATATATATATATATAGTTTGTTCAAAGAGGCATACAGAATCCTTCTCTATACATATGCACACACAAATTCATCACAAACACTACACGTAAGATAAATTTTGACTAATTTTGCATAATTCTCATGCTTCTTTGTAATTAATTAAAAATGTTCACAGTTAATAGCATTTCTGCTTAATGCATACTGATTGTTAGAATGGTTAAATAGAGTTCAGATCTGTTGGTATAAAAGAAGCATGATTCATATATAGAAAGTCAGTATTAAATATCTATCATGTAGTATGTAATTATATATCAATACACATGCCCATATAGGTTTATATGCCTATGGCCCAGCACTCCGTCGGTTATGACGAGTATTCCAATTGATTCAATCAACAGAACAGCCTGTTTGTGAAATGAATGTGCAAGTGGCTGAGCATTCCACAGACATGGACACTCTTAACATAATTCTCAGGGGAATCCAGCATGATACAGAATGTGACAAAGCTGGGCCTTTGAATAAGAGCTACAACACATTTTTGTCAAGTGAGTGGATTGAAGCAACGTGAAATAAAGTGTCTTGCTCAGAGACACAACGCGCAGTCGGGATTCGAACTAACGACATCACAGCAATGAGCTGAATATCATAGCCGCTAAACCACACACCTTCACTGTATGTGTATACACAGAGGTATAAGTACACATATAGTCAATTGTTCTTGCTATGAAATCTCCACTGGTGAAGCTTTCTTTCTTCCTTAACAGCTATGCCCTTTGTAGAGAGAATCAAAATAGCTAAAACTGGAATAATCATACATACACATAGACAGACACACATACATCACAGACACAGTAAACCTATATATATATATATATATAAGAAACAAGTTTTTAAAAAATAGTGGTCATTAAATATAAAGGAAAAATATGAAATGACCATTAATTTAACTTATTTCTTATTTCATTCTGTGTGAAAACCAGTTTGTCTGAGCGCATCCATGGATTTACAATATAGAATTGTGATGAACCATAACCCTGAACCCAAACAAAAGATTACCTGGAGTTTTTCACTAATCTAAGTAATATTGTTAGCCTGGTGAGCCAACAGAGAGATTATGAAATATTTAACCTAGATTGATAATCAATCACTATTTGTTCTATATATAAATATGTATAGTTCTATATATGTAGTTTTATATATATGACTTAACATAGCTGAAGAATTGTGTAATACTTTTAAGTAGAGAGTAGATATATATTTACTTTTATAAGGCAAAGGTTAAGAGTGACTTCGAAGTCTCAGCTTGCTCACCTTTATCAGACCGTCTACTGACCAATGAACAGGCCAGAACTTCAAAGTCACAGGAAATGTTTTCCTTGCAAAAGTTTATACAAACACACACACACAAAAAAAAAAAGAACTAATATAATATGAAACAGAATAATATGAAAATAATATGAACCAAAAGATAACATAAGTACATAAAAACAAAAGAAAAAAAAACAGAGAAATGTGTTCCCAATCAAGATCGTTAATTAAAGCTGACCAAGTTTTTTTTTTTTTTTTTTGTACAACATCCATGTTACCACCACGTTTAAGAAAATGTTTTAAATCGTAAGACTCCTGCATGAAAAAAGAAAACTCATAAAAATAAAGATTTTTACTCTCAAGTTGTTATCACAGCTAAATTGTGATTGAATTCTTCAATCCTTGTCATCTCATTGGTTGAGACAGTTACTTAGTTTAACTCGTTAAGCATGACATTACAGCAATGATGTGCAATACCTAATTGGTCTTTGCAAGTTGGTAACAACACCACCAAAAGAAAAAAAAAAACGTGTGTGTATGTATATATTTTATATATATATATATATATATATATATATATATATATATATATAATGTATGTATGTATACACACACATACATATATATATATACATGTACATATACATACACATATAGACATGTACATATTCACATATGCATATGTATATACATATATATATATTGCATGCATATATATAAATATACATGTATATAGTGTATGTACGTATTTATATATACACACATGTGTATATATGTATATAGTATATATGTATATAGTGTATATATATATATAATATATATATATATATATATACATGCATATACACACATATGTGTATGTATATATATATATATATATATATATATATATATATATATATATATATATATACTTACATGTATAGATAGAGATAAATTAATTAACAAAACACCAGCAGCAGCAACAACAGCAGCAACAGCAGCAGTGGCAGCAGCACTGCCTGTGACCTTTTTTTGGTAACATACAGTCCAGTTTCTTCAGATAATATGTACACTCAAAAATGTGTTTTCCTCTTCTTGTCTTTTAAGAGTAATTCAATCAGTAAAGAAACAAAACAAAACAAATAAAAAAAAGAGTTCAAAAAGAGAGAGAGAGAGAGAGGGCAAGAAGGTAGATTTAAGAGGCAAGGGTGTGGGGGAGAAATGAAGGATGGAGGAGAGAATGAGAAATAAAAGAGAGAGGAAAAAAAAAAGGGTCTGCCAATACATTTTTTAAACAAAAAAATGTTGATTTTGTTGTTTACAAAAAGAAAAACCGTTAAGGGTCACCTATGTTCGTCAAAAAAAAAAATTGTTCTCCGTTGTTTTTTTTTCTCAGATTGAAAATAAGATGAGATTTTTAGATATTATGTATACACCCACCCACACATATATTCAAACACAAATACACACATATACATACATATATATATACATACATATATGTGTATATACATATATATATATATATATATATATATATATATTATATATATATATATACATACATACATACATACATACATACATACATACATAAAATTAAAAAGGGAGCATTTGGAAATATCAGCAGTTAGATTAATTGATAGCTTATATAATAATCAGATCACTGAAGAATATTAAAACAAAACAAAAATAATTTAGATAAAAAATGTAATACCAAATATACCATGAAATACATACATAATATCATTACAATGATATTTAAACTTTAAGCTTGATTTTTTAAAATATCATATAGCTATCTATTAGAATACTAAGTATATTTTTTGACTTAGTTTCATATCACACCCAGTTTAGTGAGAGCGGAGTTTTAATTTAGATTTAGTAGATTGGAAACTAAATGAAGACTTCTGTATTTAATATATATATATAACGTTTAATCTATGGATTGTTTCTTTATACACTATACCCTGGACATTTTGTTATTTTATACACTATACTGTGGACACCTTATAATCTTTAACACTGTTAAATCAATATTTATTAGTAAGTATGACTATACCTTTTAATATGTATATATATATATATTTCTCATATACTTTTATAGATTTACATAATTTGTCGCACATATATGTATATTATATTTTTAATATTTTGAAATTTTTAGTATTGTTTTGATATTGACTATTTTCAGTATTGCTTCGGTATTGAACTTTTTAATGAGAGATGCATTAAATATATTATTAATTACTCCTTTTGGCTCGGCTTATACTGTAATGTTTTTTGAATTGTCGAATCTATCTCATTTTTCATCCTTAATTTTTAAAATATTTAAATATTTATATTTATATATATACTGTAACATACAAGAGGCTTCATAAATATATATACAGGATTTATTTGCAAGCTACAATAAGTTTCATGCCTTTGATAATACAATAGTCAGATGAGATTGTATAGTATGATATATCTTATCAGGCAACCATTCAGGCTTGTCGGCATAGTGTACTATCAGAGGTATGAAATTTATAGTAGCTCACATTTAAATCCTGTGTATATTAAATGATATTTATCCCTCACTGGATGGAATACTTTTTTTGTTGATCCTACCAACAATAGAACAGTACACTATATATATATATATAAAGAAAGTGTGTGTGTGTGTGTGTGTGTGTGTGTGTGTGTGTGTGTGTGTGTGTGTATAAGTTTGGGTATGTGTGTATGTATGCCTGGGAGTCCTTGTCTTGACACTGGGTGATAATTATAAAAGAGCATACTGTTGTTTATTTTGAATCTTTTGTGGAAACATATCAGGCCCTGGTGAAATATTACCTAGCAAAGAAACAAGTGAAGGTTGGTGCCAGGAAGGGCATCCGGCCATAGAAAATCTACCTCAACAAACTCTGTCTGACCCGTGCAAGCATGGAAAAGTGGACATTTAAAAAATATGGTGGAATATATCGAATTCATAAATTTACAAATAAAATCCTTATTCATAAACGACAAATAAATATAAAAAATAAAATTCAGTTAAATAGGCAACTGTTCAGAGAATGTTAAATCAAACTTTGGGTGGTACCACTAAAATATGTTATATACTAGAAGAAAGTTTGGGTTTAGAGGGGGGGCAGGTAATGAACCTTCTTGAAGATGCAATAGGTGTGTGTATGTATATGTATATATATATATATATATATATATAAAGTATGTATATCTGAAATCCTTAAAGGAATCCAATTTGGCTACTCTCACACCTGAATCCTTCACCTTTAATGACCCGTTTGTTTTGATTTTTTTTTTCTACTTAGCTTATTTTTTCTTGTCTTTGTTTTGTTTCTCATTTTGGGTGACTGAAATTCAGGTTTTTAAGTTACAATTTACAAGCCAAAAGACAAAAAAGAAAAGGAAGAACCTTGCACCTCTCTTTCACAAAAAAAAAAGCGGGAACAGAAACAGGTACATTTTATTTGATAGTGTTTTCAATATTTTCTATATTTCCTTGCAGCTGATATTTTGCTTTTTCTGTATTTTAACCTTCTAGTTTTTTTTTTTTTTTTTTTTATATCCTTAATCTTTTTTTACAAATCAACAAAGAATGTTGCTAGGTGACCCTTATACAATGTCCATCACAGTAAACCCCAGTAGAATGATATATGAGAAAATGACTAGCAGCATTATGCTAAACAGAACACACTCCACCGGATGACTAGCTTGCTTTCTCTCTGGTCACTCTAAATACTCTATACCTAAATCATCATCATCATCATCATCATTTAGTGTCCGCTTTCCATGCTAGCATGGGTTGGACGGTTCAACTGGGGTCTGGGAGGCCAGAAGGCTGCACCAGACTCCAGTCTGATCTGGCAAATGTTTCTACGGCTGAATGCCCTTCCTAACGCCAACCACTCCGTGAGTGTAGTGGGTGCTTTTTACATGCCAGACGGGGCTGGCAAACGGCCATACTTTAAACATACATGTATACTTGTAACATGTGTACATCCACATGATCACAAAATCATGGTTTCAATTCACGGACCAGGCAGTGTGTTATGTTCTTGAGCAAAAGATTTAATCTCGTCGTTCTACAATCACTTGGATATCGGATATGTGGCCGCTCATGCGTCTGTACAAGACAAGCAATGTCAGTTAGGAGAGATAGAGGTAGCTCAAGTACCGCACGAGATAAACAAATAATCTGGGCAGATTGTTCAGCA